>NW_022095773.1:0-185741 GCF_006542625.1 Nomascus leucogenys | reverse complement strand
TGCTATGACAGTGTGAGCCCACCACCTGAATTCAAGAAGGACAAAAAAAAAAAAAAAAGCCAGCAGGGAAAAGGGGACATGATTATGTAGCTGGCTGGAAGAAAGTAGGCTGACAGAATCACCTGCAATTTTCATCTCAATCTTCTCTGTAATTTAATTCTTATTTGAATTCATAGTGAACAGCCTTACACTTAAGTGTGCTGCAGATCTTGCCTCTGCTTCAGGGCAAAGTGTTGTTGCAGCTATTGCCCTGTAATGACTGAGAGACAGAATGCCTCCAAAAAACAAAATTCTTAAGTAGGTCTGGTTGTGCCAAGTGACATCAATTACACATCCATACTAGCACTATCAACTGCAATCTTACCTGGAAGAAGGGCTTGCCCCTTAGATACTACTTAGAAACTATTTGGCTCTCCTCTCAGTGCCAGAAGTAACCGAAAATCGAATTTGAGAACATTACGGAAAATCTAAGAGAGGATTCAGTAAAGTGGGGGGAAGTTAAAATATTAAACCATTGGTCCTCAATTTTGTTTTCTTTTAAACTTCCCCATACATTCTCCTCAGGTGTCCCATAACCAATCCAACCTTCTTGTCCCTAACTTCTCCAAAGGAGGGCAGGGAGAGAGAGTACATCAGAGAGATGAAAGAGAAGAGGTATAGAGGAGGAAGAATATAGAGGAAAAAGGAAAGAAAGAGAATCAGGGAGGTAGATATCTACAGATTTGGGGTCTTTGTGAGGTTAAAAAATAAAAACATAGGCCGGGTGCGGTGGCTCACGCTTGTAATCCCAGCACTTTGAGAGGCCGAGGCGGGCGGATCACCAGGTCAGGAGATCGAGACCACGGTGAAACCTCGTCTCTACTAAAAATACAAAAAATTAGCCGGGCGTGGTGGCGGGCGCCTGTAGTCCAACTACTCGGAGAGGCTGAGGCAGGAGAATGGTGTGAACCCGGGAGGCGGAGCTTGCAGTGAGCCAAGATCCCCACTGCACTCCAGCCTGGGCGACAGAGCGAGACTCCGTCTCAAAAAAAAAAAAATTTAAAAAATAAATAAATAAAAACAGATGTAGCTAGAAAGAGGGATCAAGAGAGCAAGAGACAGACAAAATTCTCAGGATTTCATCAGAGGAACATCCTTGTACTCTCAAGGCTCAGAGCATGCGTAGATTTCAAGTGGTTGAACTGGAACTGATTAGAAACACAGAAGCTGGGATGTAGAGAGGAAATCGCCCAAGCTGTTAGTTGCTAAATATTCACCATGAAACTTCTCTGGACTTCCCCAGGAATAATTGGGCATTCCATCCTCTGGGCTCCCACGCTGTTTGTGACAGTGTTAGTAAGGTGAAGATAGGCTTCTGGCTAGTTTACATCACAGTGAAGTGTGTATTTATTTAGATGCTGGACTGAGAACCTTTGAAGCAGACACTGTATTCAATTCATGTGTGCCTTATTAGTGTTTAACAAATGTCTGCTGGAAGAGAGGAAAGAAAAGTAGGTGTAAAGAAGGGGAAGGAAGAAGGAATAATGGGCAGAGAAGCATTCAGGAAACAATTCCTCCTTATCTCAATCGGCATGAGTCAAATAGTAATTTTGGTCCCATGTCAGCAATTTCATTCTGTCAAATCTAGTGTATATTTGCCCTTATTTGCCCTGACAATTAGGAGAGATTGAAAAAAAATGAGGCAAAGTGATTCATAGTCTATCTTTTCATTAGAAAGTTCAAAATGAGCAGCAGCCAATATTGTGAATAACTAGAACTCAAGGGCTGATATTATGAACTTAATAATTCATTATCTCTAAAATAATTATTCTGAATGAGCTTTTAAAAATGGTTTTATGCCTTTTATGTCCCCATCTGTCCCATGCCAAAATACCCTCCACTCTTAACATTTTGTCTTTGAAATCTGAACTATAATGTTCAGAAAAATTACTAGTGATTTTTCAGCCTCCTGAAAAATAGAAAATGCAGTATTAATCGTAGTGATATCTTCTATGTTAGGCATGTTCTTTCTTTTTCAAACTAGTTTTTAAATCTTTCATCTCCTTTGGTGTTCACAATAAGGATCTGAGGTTGTTAGAGCAAGTACTCTCATCTCCAGCCTATTGATGTGCAAAGTGAGGAAAGGGAAGTAACAGCACACAGTAAGATAATGTCTGAACAAAAGTGAACACCTAGCGGTCTGACTCTGAGCTCAGCACTCACCCGCAGCAATGCTTAGAGTAATTCTAGAATGTTCTTTGAGTATGTCTTTTGAATCAAAGAAAGGAGCAAAATATTTCCCAATTTTTTACATATCAGTCATGTTCTTACATATGCTAATAGCCTTATAAGATAGTTTATTATTATTATTCTCACACAGCTGTGGTTCACAGGTATCTTTTAGCAGCAAAATTTTATTATCAAAATCTCATGCCAGGCCAGGCGTGGTGACTCATGCCTGTAATCCCAGCACTTTGGAAGGCCGAGGCAGGTGCATCACTTGAGGCCAGGAGTTCAAGACCAGCCTGGCCTACATGGTCAAACCCTGTCTCTACTAAAAATACAGAAATTAGCCAGGCATGGTGGCACACCCCTGTAATCCCAGCTACTCAGGAGGCGGAAGCAGGAGAATTGCTTGAACTCAGGAGACGGAGGTTGCAGTGAGCCGAGATTGCACCACTGTACTCCAGCCTGGGTAACAGAGTGAAATGCAGTCTAAAAAAAAAAAAAAAAAAAAAAAAAAAAAAAATATCATGCCAAAGCTCTCTATATAAAACAGATAAAAGTGTATCTGTGCTGAAACTGGAACAAAGCTGAGAGACCCAGAAAAGGTTTGGTGATAAGGGACTGGTGGCCTCAATCTCAATGCCAAATACATAGAGATCACTAGAACACCACTGATCATAAGAGACTGTTGGCCTCAATCTTAACACCAAATACACAGAGATCACCAGGACACCACTGAACACAGAATGAAGACCTCGTCATAGAGCATGTCTGACTTCTGGTGAAGTGAGAATACTAAAGACTTCACAATCCAACGGATTCCAATTTCAAATCTACCACATGCTCACTGTGTGCACTGAGGAGGTTATCAACATCTCTGAGCCTCAGTTTCCTCATCTGTAGAAATTGTAGTAACACCTGCCAGATGAGTTTGTTCTGAGGATCAACTCAGATGCCCCAAGTGAATCATGAATCGCAGTGCTCAGCACGCAGTAGATACTCAGGCAATTTCCTTCTGGAAGACCCTTGCCAAACTTACATATGCCTTGCTGACAAACCAGATGTGTTCTTGTTGCCTCAGAGGGTATAAATTCCATTTGTTTTCTCAAGTCCAACTAATGCCATCAGCATTTGAGAGCTTGCGCTAGTCCCTCAAACATTTAACATTCTCTGTTCAGTTAGCACAGCATCGAGACTTTAAAAGCAGCTTGAAAATAAACTTGATTCCAAATATGATTTATAATGTCTCAAGAAACAGCTCATTTACCAAGAAGGCTTCATCAATTATTGACAGATGTACCCTCTGAGGAGAAATAGCATTAATACTAGGAGACTGAAGGAAAAGCATGCCTCAACCCCGTAAGCCAATTATCCAAGGTGATTTTGAGCATTAAATCCTTAGATATGCTTAATTTACTGTCCCTTGCCTATAAGCACAGAAAGAAGTATGAGAAGGGAAAAAAATGGTAACCAATTTAAGACTGCTTTTAAAAACAAAAAGAAGGCATAGCATCAAGGGAAAAATGTATAGGAGGGAATAAGTGGGTGTTGTACACATATGGGCTTATAGACTGAACATCCCTGGACCTCACGCATTTTGCCCCCTCACTGCAGAGCCAGCTACTACCCACCTGTTTTTTTTCAGTACAGAAATAATTGTGCTTACCTGTCTGTGACCTAATAATTACAGCAGAGACTGATTTTATTCTCAGCATGTTTATTGTGGTCGAATTTCCTCAGTTTTCAGAGCAAAGGCCTTACTAAGGATGCTAGCATTATTTGCTTTAACATCAAGCTAGTGACAAGGCTATGTAAAGTTTTGTAAAAAGCCAAGAGGCCAGTGTGAATCCAGCCCAGGGGGCTTGTAATCTGTATTTGACATGCAAATGTTAGAAAACCTTGGCAAGACTACAAGGTTTACATGCAAGGGAAGAAAGAAAATACACGAGGCCAATACATTTGAGAATGCTAACATATTTCTCTACGGTTTTCTCAAAAGGAGGAAAATAGGAGAGGGTTATTTTTCCTAAAATCCAAATTATAAGGCAAAAGATGACCAATTATGACTACTTAGCTTTAATTTTCATGTACTGAGGAGTGAGTGTGTGTGTGTGTGTGTGTGCATGTGTGCATGCATGCCTGCATACATTGCATGCATGCCTGCATACATTGCATGCATGCTACATTGCATGTTGTAAATGAGGGTGGGTAGATGGAAATAAAATAAACTTGGGATAGTGAAGAGGTCTACCTATATAAAAATTTTTGCATGATGAATTCTAAATCCACACTGTCCCACATGCAGCCAATCTCTGTATGTGAACATCAAGCACTTAAGTGTGTGTAATGTGAACTGAAATGTGCTGCAGGTGTAAAATACACATCAGATCTCAAAGACTTAGAATGAAAAAAGAATGTAGGGGCAGTTGGCAAGATGGCTGACAAGCAGCAGCTAGTATACATGGCTCTCACAGAGAGGAACAGAAACGGCTAGTAAATACAACACCTTCAACTGAAACATCCAGGTACTCGTATTGGCATTAATCAAGGGAACAACTCAACCCACAGAGAATGAAGAAAAGCAAGACAGGATAATGGCCACCTGGGGGCAACATGAAGACAGGGTATCCTCTTCTGCCCAGGGAAGTGGTAAGTGAATGAGCAACCCTGGGAAACCATGCTTCTCCCACAGATCTTTGCAACCCTTGGGTCAGATCACCTTGTGAACCCACTCCAACAGGGCCTTCTGTCTTCAGTCTGACAGACAGAGTTACATGGAATCTTGGCAGACCAGCCACTCAGGCATGTGTGGAGACCCTGGAGGCTTAGATACTTGAGCTTTCTGTCAAAAGTAGCTGCAGCTCTGGCAAAGAGGGAGGTTAGAATCTTGTACATACCCCTAGGAAAGAGGCTGAATCCAGGGGGCTGAGCAGCAGCAGACCGCAGGCCCCATTTTCATGGCACCTCACAAGATAAGACCTATTGGCTTGGAATTCCAGCCAGCTAACCACTAGCAGCATTGCACCTCCCTAAGAAGGAGTTTCCAGGGGGAGGGGTGGGCCACCATCTTTGCTGTTCAGGCACCTTAGCTGTTCTAGCCTTCAGGCTTTGGAGTGTCTGAGCCAACCCGGGGCAGAAGGGGATCCCCCAGCACAGCACAGCTGCTCTACCAAAACATGGACAGACTGCTGCTTTAACTGGGTGGCCAATCCCGTTCCTCCCCACTGGGCAGGACCTCCCAACAGGGGCCTCCAGCTACCCCCCACCCAAGCTCTCTAGCTGACAGAGATCTGAATCCCCCCCGCACAGCACTCCCAGAGGGTGGGGCAAGTGTATTAGTCCATTTTCACATTGCTGATAAAGACATACCCAAGACTGGGCAATTTACAAAAGAAAGAGGTTAAATTGGACTTACAGTTCCATGTGGCTGGGGAAGCCTCACAGTCATGGTGGAAGGCAAGGAAGAGCAAGTCACATCTTACGTGGATGGCAGCAGGCAAAAAATGAGAGAGCTTGTGCAGGAGAAAGCCTCTTTTTAAAACCATCAGATCTTGTGAGACTTATTCACTATCACGAGAAAAGCACGGGAAAGACTTGCTCCCATGATTCAATTACCTCCCACCAGGTCCTTCCCACAACACATGGGTATTCAAGATGAGATGTGGGTGGTGACAACAACCAAACCACATCAGCAAGCCACCATCTTTGCTGTTTGGGCAACTTAGCCATTCCAGCCTTTGGGCTTTGGAGTGTCTGAGGTGACTGGGGGCTGAAATGAAATCCCAGGACAGCATGACTGCTCTACCAAAGTGTGGCCAGATTGCTTTTTTAAGCAGGTCCTGATCCCGTTCCTCCTCACTGGACAAGACCTCCCAATCAGGGTCTCCAGCCACTTCCTACAGGTGCCTTTGGGCTGACAAAAGGTCTGTATCTATCTGGAACAAAGCTCCCAGAGAGGACAGGCTGCCATCTTTGCTGTTTTGCAGCCTTTGCTGGTGAGACCCACAGGTTCTGGAAAATCTGAGGTGACTAGGGACTGGAGTAGGCCCCAAGCATACTGCAGAAGCCCTACAGAAAGTGGCCAGACTGTTATATAGGTGCCCATTCCCGTATGTCCTCATCAGGCAGGTCCTTCAGGCCTGGGCCTCCAGCCATCCCCTGCCACAGCTATCAAACCAGTACCAACTCAGCAACTCCATGGACAGAGCCTCCAGGGCAACTGAAAGCCTCTGTCACTGCCTCTGCAGTGGAACTGCCCTTGCCACCGTCGGAATAATGAAGGAGCAAAGACCCTAAGTGCCTTATCCACACCTCCAACAAGCTGCAGTTGACCCAAGGAGAGGAGGCTAGTCTGTTCCCATGGGTCCCACACATGCCCCACAGCTCATCCCCAGACAGGGAACACCTGGCTTGGGCCCTGTACAAACCCTCCATGCTGGGCTGATTACACTGAATGATTGCTGACCTATATCCCTCTGGGGTGGAGCCCCCATGAGTCAAGCAAATGACCCTTGGCACAACCACTACTAAGATCTCTTCCTCTTCTGCCTCTAAGCTGGGGAAGGAACATAAACACTGACATCACCCCAGACTGGCAGTGGGCAGCCCAAGAGTGCCAAGTTGTGAACTACAGCCAGCATTCAAGGGGGAGTAGAACCCACACTTTCAGAGCACTGAGAGGGAACACAGCTGCAACTGTGAGGAAACACAGAGAAACCACACAATTGAGGAAGAGTCAACCAACTGACCAATAAGCCTGTCACCTACTGGATCACACCCCGAAGTTTCAATACCAAAAATACCTTATTAACATATTTCCCTCTGAAACCAAAGATAAGAAGTCAGCTTCAAATAAAAAGTATAGCTACACAAAGCCTCAGCCCCGTGAAAACATCCAGAAAAGAAGTCTATTGGCTGTACTCTATCTACACTGCAGTTAAAGGAACACCCACACACAGAGGTGAGAACCAACGCAAGAACTTCGGTGACTCAAATGGCCAGGGTGTCACATATTCTCCAAATGACCAAACCAGTTCTCCAAGAGTTCTTAACCAGGCCGAACTGGCTGAAATGACAGAAATAGAATTCAGAATATGGATAGGAACAAAGATCATTGAGATTCAGGAGGATGGCAAAACCCAATCCAAGGAAAATAAGCATCACAATAAAGTGATACAGGAGCTGAAGGACAAAATAGTTGGTACAAAAAAGAACACAATGGGTCTGACAGAGCTTAATAACACAACACAAGAATTTTGCAATGCAATCACAACTACAAACAGCAGATTACACCAAGCTAAGGAAAGGATCTCAGAACTTGAAGATCGGTTCTCTGAAATAAGACAGTCAGACAAAAATAAGGAAAAAAGGATAAAAAAGAAAGAACAAAACCCCTGAGAGGTATGGGATTATGTAAATAGGCCAAATCTATGAATCACTGGCATCCCTGAAAGGCAGGGGGAGAAAGCAAAGAACTTGGAAAATATATTTCAGGATATCATCCATGAAAACTTCCTCAACGTTGCTACAGAGGCCAACAGTCAAATTCAGGAAATACAGAGCAAGATTCTACGCAAGAAAATCATCCCCCAGGAAAATCTGACATAATCATCAGATTTTCCAAGGTCGAAATGAAAGAAAAAATATTAAAGGCAACTGGAGAGAAAGGGCAGGTCACCTACAAACTGATTCCCATCAGGCTAACAGCAGACCTCTCAGCTGAGAGGTCTCCCTTCCAGCCAGAAGAGACTGCGAGACTATTTTCAACATTATTAAAGAAAAAAAATTTCAACCAAGAATTTCATATCCAGCTGTACTAGTCCATTTTCATGCTGCTAATAAAGACATACCCTAGACTGGGCAATTTACAAAAAAAGAGGTTTAGGCCAGGCGCGGTGGCTCACGCCTGTAATCCCTTCACTTTGGGAGGCCAAGGTGGGCGGATCACGAGGTCAGGAGATCAAGACCATCCTGGCTAACATGGTGAAACCCCGTTTCTACTAAAAATACAAAAAATTAGCCAGGCGCAGTGGCAGGCGCCTGTAGTCCCAGCTACTCGGGGGGCTGAGGCAGGAGAATGGCGTGAATCCGGGAGGCGGAGCTTGCAGTGAGCCGAGATCACGCCACTCCAGTCTAGCCTGGGCGAAAGAGCGAGACTCCTTCTTAAAAAAAAAAAAAAAAAAGGTTTAATGGACTCACAGTTCCACATGTCTGGGGAGGCCTCACAATCATGGTGGAAGGTGAAAGCATCTCACATGGTGGCAGACAAGAGACAGGAAGAAGTGAAAGCAAAAACCCCTTAGAAAACCATCAGATCGGGTGAGACTTATTTACTACCATGAGAACAGTATGTGGGAAACTACCCCCATGATTCAATTATCTCCCACTGGGTCCCTCCCATAACTCCTGGGAATTATGGGAGTATAATTCAAGATGAGATTTTGGTGGGGACACAGAGCCAAACCATATCATTCTGCCCTGGCCCCTCCCAAATCTCATGTCCTTATATTTCAAAACTAATCATGCCTTCCCAACAGTCCCCCAAAGTCTTAACTCATTTCAGCATTAACTGAAAAGTCCACAGTCCAAAGTTTAAAGTTTAAAATTTACATATTTGGGCTGGACACGGTGGCTCACTCCTGTAATCCTGGCACTTTGGGAAGGCAAGGTGGGCAGATCACTTGAGGTCAGGAGCTCAAGTCTGGCCAACATGGCAAAACTCCATCTCTGCTAAAAATACAAAAAATTACCTGGGCGTGGTGGCACTCACCTGTAATCCCAGCTACTCGAGAGGCTGAGGCAGGAGAATCACTTGAACCTGGGAGGTGGAGGTTGCCGTGAGCAAAGATCATGCCATTGCACTCCAGCCTGGGTGACAGAGTGAGACTCCATCTCAGAAAATAAAAATTACATATTTGTAGCTCATATTGCACAGCACTACTCTAAATCATAAGGGCAATATTTTTTCCTGTACAATCAGATAGCTTCACTACCAAGTGGATTTGTTTAAATGAGTTGCAGTATACTTACGCATTAAAATATCTTTAATCCAAAATATTTTAAAAGCATTATCTATTTAATCATCAGCATCTCATTCTGTAAGAGTAGATCATCATGTCCCCCATGTTCCAAACGCAGCACACAGAGATTTAAATGACTGACAACTATAGAAGTCGTACAGGTGCTCTAAGTCTATAGCTAGATTAAATTACAATGCCTTCAATTTTACTTTTCTTTTTTTTCTTCTTCTTTTTTCTTTTTCTTTTTTGAGATGCAGTCTCGCTCTGTTGCCAGGCTGGAGTGCGGTGGCATGATCTCGGCTCAATGCAACCTCTGCCTCCCGGGTTCAAGCGATTGAACCGGAACCCTCAGGCTCCAGAGTAGCTGGGACTACAGGTGTGCACCACGACGCCCAGCTAATTTTTTTAATTTTTAGTAGAGATGGCGTTTCACCATGTTGGCCAGGATGGTTTTGATCTCTTGACCTCGTGATCCACCTGCCTTGGCCTCCCAAAGTGTTGGGATTACAGGCGTGAGCCACCGCACCCAGCCTAATTTTACTTTTCTTTGTATACTTCCTTTAGAGAAGCAATGGTCATTTTATCTAAAAAACAAAACAAAAGGTTTGTCTAGAAAAAAGCAAATCATTGATCCTAGGAAAAAGGCTTAACACATGGGAGCTTAAACGATGAATCTCAACAGATTTTCCCTCAACCACAGCAAAAGACGAGAAAAACCTGAATCAATTGCTGCAGCTGGCAAAAGCGTTATAACAGAAAAGCTGTCGAAATTCTCACCAATTCTGGTACTCCACAAATAACTCTTTCTGAATTATGTTTACAGAAGGGCAAGTTAGTTGGTTTTCACCAATAAATGTGGTCATCTCCCTCTTTTTCTCTCTCTCTCCATATATATATCATATATAGCCATCCATATATTCATATATATGTGTCTATATTTTATATATATCCATCCATCCATCCATCGCCAGAGAACCGAAACCTGGACTGTTTTTTAATAAGCTTCAAAAAGTTCCCTTTTCCCACAGCTAACGTTATACTGAATGGTGAAAAGCTTTTCCTCTAAGAGATCAAGAACAAAACAAGGATGCTCACTCTCATCACTTCTGTTCAACATAGTACTGGAAGTCCTAGCCAGAGTAATTAGGCAAAATAAAAATAAAAATAAAAGGCATCCATATAGAAAAAGAAGAAATTCAAGAAGTGTCTCTGTGTACTGATGACATGACTTATATATAGAAAACCCTAATTCTCTGCAGCTAGTGACAAAATAGAAGCCTATGGAAAATAAGTAGTCTGATCAAATTTTCATTACATAGTTATCACAATCACAAAGTCACTATCACAATTTGAGATTAGCCTGAGAAATAGGGATCTTTGAGATGATTCCAATAGCCATGGGGTCCCATCATAACCCTGGAAATAGGGAAACTGAATGACTTGCTCAAAGTCCTCCAGCTAGCAGGCAAAAGAGGTGCTTCAGATTCAAATCCTGTGCCCTTTCATATGCTACATTTCCTTAATACAGTAGTCCCCCCTTAGCTTCGGTTTTGCTTTCCATGGTTTCAGTTACCCAAGGTCAACTGCAGTCCAAAAACATTACATGGAAAATCTCAGAAATAAACAATTCACAGGTGCACTGTTGTGAGTAGCGTAATGAAATCTTGCACCATCCCACTCCTTCCTACCCAGGACATGAATCATCCCTTTGTCCAGTGTACCCATGCTGTAGACCTGACCCTCTTGTCAGACACTTAAGTAGCCTCCTCAATTATCCAATTCACTGTCTTATGTCAGTGCTTGTGTTCAAACTGCCTTTGTTTTACTTAATAATGGCCCCCAAACACAAGATTAGTGATTCTGGCAATTCAGATATATCAAAGAAAAGCCACAAAGTGTTTCCTTTAAGTGAAAAGGTGAAAGTTCTCGAAAAAAAAAATTGTATGCTCACATCTACTGTAAGAATGAATCTTCCATGCATGAAATTGTGAAAAAGAAAAGAAATTCATGATAGTTTTGCTGTCACAACTCATACTGCAGAAGTTATGGCCAGTGTGTAATAAGTGCTTAGTTAAGATGAAAGAGGCCAAAAATATCTAATAATCTGATTTTAAAATGGGCAAAAGATCTGAATAGACATTTCTAAAAAGAAGACATACAAATAGCCAACGAGTATATGAAAAAATGCTCAACATCAGAGAAATGCAAATCAAAGCTACAATAGATATCATCTCACCCCAGTTAAAATTTATCCAAAATACAGGAAATAACAAATGCTGGAGAGGATGTGGAGAAAAGTGAACCCTCATGCACTGTTGGTGGGAATGTAAATTAGTACAGCCACTATGGAGAACAGTATAGAGGTTCTCCCACAAAAAAACTAAAAATAGAAGTACCATATGATACAGCAATCCCATTGCTAGGTAATAACCCCCAAAAATGAAATCAGTGTTTCAAAGAGGTATCTGCATACCCATGTTTATTGCAGCACTATTAACAGTAGCCAAGATTTGGAAGAAACCTAAGTGTCCATTAACAGATGAATGGATAAAGAAAATGTGGCACCTATACGCAATGGAGTACTATTCAGCCATAAAACAGAAGGAAATCCTGTCATTTGCAACAACATGGATGGAATCAGAGGTCATTATATTAAGCGAAATAAGCAAGGCACAGAAAGATAAACTTTGCATGTTCTCACTCATTTGTGGTAGCTAACAATCAAAACAACTGAACTCATGAAAATAGAGTAGATTGATGGTTACTATAAGTTGGGAAGGGTAGTGAGGGGAGCAGGGGTGGGAAATGGGGAGGGTTGATGGATACAAAATATGGTTAGAAAGAATGAATAAGACCTACTATTTGATAGCACAACAGGGTGACTATAGTCAATAATAACTTAATTTTACATTTATTTTTATTTTTTATTTTTATTTTTGAGACATAGTCTTGCTCTGTTGCCTGGGCTGGAGGGCAGTGGCGTGATCTTGGCTCACTGCAACCTCCTCCTCCCAGTTTCAAGCAATTCTGCTGCTTCAGCCTCCCAAGTAGCTGGGATTACAGGCGCTCGCCACCACACCTGGTTAATTTTTTTGTATTTTTAGTAGAGACAGGGTTTCACCGTGTTGGCCAGGCTGGTCTCCTGACCTCGTGATCCGCCCACCTTGGCCTCCCAAAGTGCTGGGATTACAGGCGTGAGCCACCGCGCCCGGCCCTGATAAACTCTTTTTAACAATTCTTTTCATCAACAAGCTTAGCAGGTACTGATGCTGCCTCTCTTAATTCCTAAGACAATTAAGAGCTATGGCATCAGTACCTGCTATGCTTGTGATTACTGGAGATGTGCGTGGCAGTGCACAGTGAGGTCATGAAGTATTGTTGGAATTAAATATTTGACAAATCAAAGTGTGTGGTTAGGCAAACCCATATTAGACATTCAACCTATGTGCAGTGAAAAGGTTCCAGACAGAATTTTAAGGTAAATTTTTTAGAGCCTTTTTTGTTTGGTTTCTGCTGAAGTGGAGCCCTTTAGACATAATACAGTGGCAAGTGATTTTGTAAGAGGCTTGCTTATTACCTGACACTCTTCAGTTAACTGTTTCTTGAGGTCTTTTATGAACACCTCTTATCTACCTGGCTACCTCAACTGTGCCATAGGAAAAGCAAACAAGGCAGCTGGACTTTCACAGCTTTTATCCCCTTTTCTGACTTCGATATTTCTGGCAGGAGAAGGGAGTGAGCCAAGGAATGACTTGAAGGGGAGAGGCTCCCAGGAAGTAGGACCAGTTTATAGTAAATGTGCATTTGGCCTTCCGATAAAGGCCATTATAAGGGTAAGAGCTCCAGTACACTGCAGGGATGCAGGCTTCATACATCTATCTATTGTTGGCACTTTTGTTATTTCCTCCCAAAGGGATTTTGCTTTTCTCTATAGGCTACATAGGAAGTTGAAAAAGCTGGAAAAGCAATTTTCTTTTCTTCTCCTTCTTAACCATTTTCCCTGATCCTCAGACACAAGGTCCCTGCTTTGTCCTTGGCAGGGAGGGACAGGGTTGGGGCTGGCCAAACTCTGAGGCAGCCCTCTCCCCACCCAGTAAACTAAAGTGAGTTCATTTTAACAAGAAGCTAATTAAAGACCTAGAAATGCTTTTAACAATGAAGTATATTTTCCTTTGGTTAAAAAAAAAAATCAGATTGAGCTTATGGATTTTAACAGATATTTTCACCTTCATGTCAATCTGGACTTCCTCTATTAGAGGGAGTTTATCTACTGAAAATGATAACACAGAGAATGAGATAATATTTCAGTTTGGTTAGTTAGCTCAGCTCTTGTCTTCTAATCTTAAATGGCCAATTTAATAATAGTTCTTTCTTCGCCCTCTGCCAAAATAATTTTAATTGATTAAGTCTGCCTTTCTTACATGGTATTACCATATTGTTATCATGTTAAGAATATTGTTTTACAAAATATTTTGAAAGAAAACAGAATTTTGAAAACCTCATTTTAGGTTTTTTTTTTTTTTATTTCTCTTGTAGAAAGCTTTCTGTAGTGTGCCTGAGCCTTTTTTTTTTAGGTAGTAGACAACTCAACTTCTGACTCATGCTTTCCCCAAACCCTCTTGTATACTGGACTCCCCAATAAATAAATGAGTATTTCTTTTCCATCCTGTGACATACTTCTTTTTTCTTAGACGGAGTCTCGCTCTGTCACCCAGGCTGGAGTGCAGTGGCACAATCTCAGCTCACTGCAAGCTCCACCTCCTGGGTTCTCACCATTCTCCTGCCTCAGCCTCCCAAGTAGCTGGGACTACAGGCACCCACCACCACGCCTGGCTAAGTTTTTGTATTTTTAGTAGAGACGGGGTTTCACTGTGTTAGCCAGGATGGTCTCGATCTCCTGACCTCGTGATCCACCTGCCTTGGCCTCCCAAAGTGCTGGGATTACAGGCATGAGCCACCGCGCCCGGCCGACATACTTGTTCTTTATGTGCAACCACTTGACTTGCAGGAGGCTAGAGACAATGAACAAACAATATAGCCTTGGTTACTGAGTAGATTATCCCTACACAGGTTATTCCTATTTCTCTTAAAGTTATGCACTCAGGTTTTCAGAGCAGCAATTCATTATGATACATTATGAGGAAAAATATTGAGGCAGTAAAGTATGATCTAATATATTCTAAAAATTTGCTTTTGATGTATATTACAAAGTTATAATGAATATTTTTAAAGAGATTTTTAAGAATCAGACTTTGTAATTTTTGATATGAAAACATATCTTACAAATTAAAATATAGCTTCTAATTGCAGTAATGCAGTTCTTTTTAAGTAAAACAAATGAGGTAGTGCACTGTCAGCCTGGGTAACACCAGTGTTGGTGAGAGTGCAGGGAAACAATCAGTTTTGCACACTGCTAGTAATGACACCTTTCCCAGGACGATTTGTGTCAGACGTCTTGGGTTCTGAATACTCTTTGAACCAATCTTATGAGTTAAGCATTATTATTCCATTTGTAGACAAAGAAACTGAAATTCTGAGACTAACTTTCCAAGGTCATATAACAAATTAGTGGTGAAGCTGGGATTCACATTTCCAGCTATCTGATCTAAAGCTTACATGTAACCTCTATATCATAAATCTCATTCGATAATGTAGGATTTGTTTTTGAAAGTTTTGCATAATGAAATAATATGCAACAATTTAACATGTTGTACAACAGTATATAATGACATGGAAAAATGTGTGCTAAATTATAAACAGCAAATGTAAAATTAAAAACAATATAATTTTAAAGGTGCATAAATACATAAACAGACATGTGTGACATCAACAGATGCATATCTAAAAAGACTGGTGAGATCACAAGTAACTTATTTTCTTCATTTTATTTATGTCTTCCTAAATTATCTACCTTTGTATTAAAAATTGTCTTTTTAAAAATGTTTTTCAGTTATCAAACTGTAAACTTGCAATTTTAAGACATAATCTACTCTTATTTCAAAAGGTATACAAAAATGAGACACAATATCAATTTAAAAATAGATTACTACAATTCTCTAGTGGTCCACCTTTATTTCTTCTTACTGTAAGTCTAAACATTTTAATTTCCCTGAGGTTGTTTACACTGCAATTGTATAGCAAAAGGAAAGAAGTCTAGAGAAACTGAGCAAGGGAACAGCAAAAACCCCTAGGACTACTACTAACTGGCCTTTCATCTCTGGTGTGAATATCATGACTCCATGCTGTGATCCTCTAAGCAGGCACTGAATTTTGTACCTTAAAATGAGACTATAGTATTGTCCAAATGAGGGACTGCACAGGAAAAAGAATACAAGAACTCATGTTTATTTACTGATAAAAGATAAGGATGGGAAAAACAAAGACTTGCTAACTTTCCCATGTTGATCTTCACTAGTAAAACCGCTCAGCATGTTTGTTCAGTCTGCAGCTTCTTTCCACGTGACTTACAGGTGTTATTTTAGCATGAATGGAACCCCCTGAGTAATGTGACTGACCCAGGAAGAGCCAGTTCATGCAGCTGTTAGCCTCCAGTTCTATCCCAGTAAAGAGAATATTCTTGTTGGATTTGTGGAGAGGCTCTGAGAGGAAGGAAGAGACATTAGTGAGAATTTCCCTCAGATAAAACATGTTTTAATTTAAAGAAATCCTGCTCAATTATTCCCCCCCCCCACCAATATTATATATGAATGATTTAGGATGGAAATTGAAAGCCTTGCTTTTTGTCAAGAAATTTTTTTCCTGCCAAATTTCCCATTGTTATAATGCAAACACATATATTTAATGGACAGGCCAATCTTCCTCCTACTTTCTTTCTGCGTAAAGATTGGTTCAGTTCTAGAGTCAAGGACTGAAGAGTTTCTACTACATCCTTTCCGTGAGTTAAAGTAGTAACTGCATATAGTACTTTATTTGAATTTTATTGCATTTCTAAGTATTAAATGTACACCATAGACAATTTTGAAAATACCAAAAAGCCCAAGGAAGATTAAAATCACCCATAATCCCACTACTCAGAAAAAAACCCTTATTACTAATAGTAAAAATTACTAAGTTGGTTATTAGTTTAAAAGGGTGCAGTAAAATGTCAAGAACACTTAAGTAGAAATTAAAAAAAAAAACTAAGGAAGAAGTAAAGGCATTTACATTTGCTTTCAAATGAGGAAAACAAAGATTACCTATCCACAAACATGTTTTCCAGATTCCCTTCCTCCTTGGAAGTATCCACGAAATAGAATCAATGTGATTAAGAGACCATAGTAGTCAGTTCACTTGCCTAAACTCTATGCTCAATCATACCTCTGGTTGTTACTGTGTAAAAGATGAACGTTTTTCAGCAGTCGGGTGTATCTATAAAGGCTCCTAATCACCAAATTACAGTAATACTTTATGAATGAACGAAGGGCTGGGCAAACTGTCATCAAAATCTATTACCTGTTTTATCTACTGAAATTCAGATTTCACTCTCTTTAACTGCTAAAAGAGTTTTTTTCCCTTGTGAAATTTAATAAGCACTTTCTGCTACCAATTTCCCATAGAAAACTCCATACAATCACAGCATAAAACAACTGAGGGTGGCTAAAAAGAGACATACTCAGGGGTCATCTGAAAAAGGCCAAAGAGCCACCCAAAGGACTTGAGTAGATGAAATTATTTTAGTGTATGAAGTCTATTTGGTGTACAAAGTCTATTTCTTGGAATGACACATCTCATGTGACCTGGGCTCTGTGAAAGTAAGGGTTTTGTGGACAATCATCATCTCTGGGAAATGCTTTACAGTATATATTCTTCCTGAGCTTATTATAAATTAGCATATTAAGGGTTATGAGCAGTCAAGAAAAAATAAAAATAATTCACCTTTGTTTCAGACAATGTCTCCCAAACTTCTTTGACCATGAATCCTTTGGAGGCATAACACTATTAATAACTCAAGATGCTCAGGATTTGTGGAACACATTTTATGAATGCCACCTTAATGAATATATTGTCCAGGATCTTCAGCCATATTAGTAATCCAGAGTTAAGCAAACTCAACAATGCTGACTCCTTTATTTAAATGTATATAGACTGAATTTGAATAATTTACCATTATAAATATTTATTTTTAAAAATCAACATATATGAGTAAATTTTAAAGTATGTAAATAAGATCTCAATAAAGCTATTTTGGTTTAAGAAATCAATGTGTTGTTTCAGAAATACTGAAAAGTAGAGTTACTTAGTGAACACGATATCAGAGCAAAAATAGGATAGTTTTAAGTAATATTTTATGCTGGCCAAGGTGACTCATTCCTGCACGATAAGAGAAGATATATCTACAGTTACTATAATGTCTTCCAGACTCTATGTCTCTCTCCCAATCCTACCTCTTCTAGCTTTGTTCCCAAATATTCTGGCTAATGCTTATAAATTAATCTACTTCAGTCCTCCTAATAGTACAAGAGAGTAAACGCATACTGCAGGGTGGCAATGAACAGCAGTAGCCATAGTCCAAAACAGCCCACTATAAATGTAGTCTTTTACTTAATGCTCTTCCAGGCATATATATGTGAAAAAATATTTTAAGAATTGCAAAGATTAAAAGTTTCTAATTCCAAATCTTTAGGTATAACTGCTATATAAAGAATATATGTTATATATTTACCTGTGACATTATATGGTCTAATACACATCAAATACAACCTATTTGAGAAGTAAGATTCAAAGCTAAAAATCTCCCTTCTAATCTTACTAATTTTTTCTAGAAGTAAAAATTGACAAGGTTGATATAAGTGCTAAATCAGAATCATACTCCATGCATCCGTCCTAGAGTTGATACAAGAAAAGCTTATCTCATTTGTTGCCATAGATGGATTATACCAGCTAAATAAATTTCAATGGTCACTTTTAGTTTCTTTACCTCTTGGTTCAAATACAAGTAGCATAAAAAGAAAAGAAGACGGTACTTTTTAATATGCAAACCATTTATTGAACTATTTACTGTTTTAAAATATCATTCTTAAAAGAGGCCACAAAAATTATAACATTCAGAAATTTTAGGTAAACTCCAAAGGTAAGCTTTTTTTTTTTTTTTTTAAGTCAACTTGTACCAAGTTTAGCAGCCAGAGGATACTTCCTTAGAGACTTTCAGTTGACTTAAACTCAGCTTCCGCTGGTGCTATGTAAAGCATCCACGATGGTTTTATTGTACTCTGCAATCTGCTTGGTCACATTTTTCTTAATTGGCTGGTAATCACTCTCTTACTCTTGGTTGCTATGACTAATTACGTGAGTTAAGGGGGAAAACAATGTCAATAAAAATCTAATTGTGGCTGAGAAAGGAACTAAATACTGATATTTTTCATACTGAAGATGGTACAAAAAAGCACAATTAGAATACTTTAAAATACAGTACATTATTTTAACAGATTAAGCATCAATTAAAACCTAAAATGCCAAGCTAAACTTATTGCAAAAAAATTCATATACAATATAAACACTTTTTAATACTTAATATGTTACCCATTTTTAATCTAAACAATCTAACGTTCAATGAACTAGTTCCCATATTTAAACATACATACACATACCACATTCTCCAGAGTACCACAAATAATTTAAGGCAAATTTCTAGACTTCACTCTGCTCCAAAATCACCTACTTTATGTTGCACAAAACTCCAGTGCTAGACTTAGAGCATGCTGTGAACAAGTCCTCTATTTTTAAACGAAGTTGCACTAACACTGGCAACAGAGCACCTAAAACACTTGATCTGGAGGTAAGCTGGGGTCCAGGCTGCTTCTGAGCTGAAGTTCAGCACCACCCTAGGGGAGAACCTAAGCTGCCACTGAGTCAGGATCTAGTTCTCCAGGCAGAGACACCCTTGAATGGGTCAAAGAAGGGAATAGGAAACAACTTTTAAGGAAATATTTGTTACAACTTCACAACACATGTTCTCAACAGCTGCTTGCTGCCTCCTCTAATCAAACTAAAAGTAAACAAGATGAGACATAAGTATCATCTTTGTAGACATATAATGGAGTTGAAATGGCTAAAGCATGGATGAGCTTGGAAGTCAAACTTCTCAGGATCTTACTTAGTTTGTCTCCCTTTGCTGCCCAGATATTCAAGGTAGAATCATATAAACAACAAACAACTATATATTATGTACATATATATACTTGTGGATATATAACTATATGGTTATATATAATTCTCCCAACACTATGAGAAGGAAATATTAACTATATTTTAGAGATTTTAGAGATGATACAATTCTGGGGCCGAGAGCAGTGGCTCATGTCTCTAATCCCAGCACTTGAGCAAGCCGAGGTGGGATTGAGCCTAGGAGTTTGAGACCAGCCTGGCTAAGTTGGCGAGACCCCTGTCTCTAAACAATAAAGAAATTCTTGCCATGTTTATCAGAAGATTTACTGATAATGTTTAACTTTACCCAAGCCCTGTGATCCTGGAAAACTGATTCTTAAGAGATGATACAGTTCTAGCTTGAACAGATTAAATTGTCCAAAGTTTGTAACTTATAAGCAGTAGAGTTAACATTTAAAATTGGATCGCCCGACTCCAAAATCTGGGCACTTCATCACTATGCCACATTAAGTCTTTGTACTCCTTTTTTGGCAATTCCCAAAATCTGCTTTCTATTAGTTACTTGAGGGCACGCACACACCTCTTAACTACTGTAGAATTGAAACAGTCATATTCATTTAATTTAGCTCAGTGTTTTGTACATATTTGGTATTTAATAAGTAGGTGTTGAACTAAATTTGAGTCTTTAAAAAAATTCCTAGAAAAAAATAACTCAGTCAACCTCATTTTCAGCTTTCTTTTTTTTTTTTTGAGACAGAGTTGCTCTTTCGCCCAGGCTGGAGTGCAGTGGCGCGATCTCGGCTCACTGCGAGCTCCACCTCCCGGGTTCACGCCGTTCTCCTGCCTCAGCCTCCCAAGTAGGTGGGACTACAGGCGCCCGCCACCACGCCCGGCTATTTTTTTCTTTTTGTATTTTTTTAGTAGAGATGGGGTTTCACCGTGTTAGCCAGGGTGGTCTCGATCTCCTGACCTTGTGGTCTACCTGCCTCGGCCTCCCAAAGTGTTGGGATTACAGGCATGAGCCACCGCACCCAGCCCCATTTTCAGCTTTTTAAAGGATACATTCTTTCATCACAAAATTATTTTGCTCAAGGTGTTGCCACTTTCTCTCCAAATTTGTAAGCTAAAAACATAAAAGAAAAATATTAATTAGTACTCATATTTAAAACAATTAAATGCCTTTCTAAGAGGATAAGACAAAAAAAATCTCTCCAACTTTAAATCTTATCAACTTACATTTTATTGAGATAAAGCCATGATAGAAAAGATTAAATAATAGTAAATACATTAATACAGTGATGAATCCTATAACACGTTCTACTCTATATATTTATTTTAATTATAAAATATTTTAAATGTTCATTATACCAATGAACATGCCAACTGAAAGACAATTTATGATTTTCCTTTCCCTAA
This sequence comes from Nomascus leucogenys, assembly GCF_006542625.1. NCBI lineage: Eukaryota > Metazoa > Chordata > Mammalia > Primates > Hylobatidae > Nomascus > Nomascus leucogenys. The sequence continues at coordinate 164,997 of NW_022095773.1, read as the reverse complement.
AAAAACTTTTAAAAGAAAAATGGGACATGATGGGAATCTCTTCTTAAAATCTGGAAGTCTAATGCCACAAATATAATATATATTCAAACACTGTCAAAGGTTCAGCCATATAGGAGAAACTTCCTTATTTCCAGGGCTAAATTTCCTGTCTAATTCCACAAGCTGTGGTAAGAGCAGAGCTGCAGTGTGAAGATTATAAGAGAGCTGGTAAAAAGCTGGCACTGTTACAATAATTTCTGCATCAACGGGAAGCTAATGTGGATATCATATTGATGGTTGCTTCCTCAGAAGACAATTTTACTGTTACAGAATTAAATTGTTTTTCTGATTTAATTAACCTTGTAACTCTGGTTATGGTCTTTCTTTTTTAAGATGCACATAGTTTTTTCCAAAGCAAAGGACCATTTGAAAATTGAAATGCTAAAATAATGTTCCACCTGGACATTTCAAAGAAGTAATGATCATTTTTAAAAATACAATAATTGAAGCAACAGTGGAAATGTTTCTTTCTATCCTCACGTTAAAATAATTCTCAGGGCATAAATTCAGGCTTGATGTAGATCCATCTCATTGTTTTTTCCAAAGACATAAATCTAGATATTAGAATGAATCATAGCTAATTAATTATGTGAACTGTATGTGCTGTGAGCTGGTATTACTAAATCACATCCACCTCCCCCAGACAGGACCTTGAAGTTAAGATGGACTTAAGGAAGCAGTCAGCAGTTTCTGGCAGTAAATCTCTAATAACCTTCAGCAAAGTCAAGTACCAGACTTTTTTGTCATTGTTTCATACAAACAGGTGGCCTTCTTATAATGCATCAGACCTGTTAAGTGCTACAGGAATGGTATAAAAGCAATGCTGTGTCAGATGGTCAAATTCCTTTTACATTATACCTCTATGTTATTGACTCCTTTAAACTTCCAAGGACATCATGAAGCAAAAATTCATTTTGAAAATCTGTATTTCCCTAACTTATTTAAATAATCTGTTACATAAAATTCTTTATAGATGCCAAAAGCCAGTTTTCAAGAAGATAATTGTGAAAGATAGGAAGACCAGGATTTGATTTAATCAGTTGGGATTCACAAAAGATGACAAATAACACAGAGAAGGATTCAAAATTGTGGCTTATGTTATGATTTCCAGTTATCAATACATGGAGTTAAGAACGAAATTAGCAACTAATGTGGGGATAAACAAGGTAACCACTCATTGGCTCTAAGAAATGGTGTTTTTCAAGTGCTTTCCACCTTAAATCATCTATTCAGTGAATGAGAAGGGCTAATATTCCCTAAGAAGTATCAGTATTTTTTTCTAAGAATCACTGAAGACAATGACCTCACAAACTTTGTCTTGTTTCTTCCCCAGCACTCATCCTCACTCTAAACAACCTAAGAAAACTGTGTCACTTATAAGTCTGTAGCTAGGTTTGCATATGAAGTAGAACAGAATAACTGGTAAATTTGAATTATGTAAATTAGTGACTTCTAAGCTTTTAGTAGTTGTAGCAAGCTTTCATGAGATTCTACCCTTTTCAAAAAGAATGTAAGGTGTATGTTGTTTTCAAATGGTACATCCATACAATGAAATAGCTAATGCTATAGAAATGTCACCAAAGGCCGAGTGTGGTGGCTCACACCTGCAATCCCAGCACTTTGGGAGGCCGAGGCGAGTGGATGACCTAAGGTCAGGAGTTCGAGACCAGCCTGGCCAACAAGGTGAAACCCTGTCTCTACTAAAAATACAAAAAAGTTAGCCAGGCATAGTGGCTGGCACCTGCAATCCCAGCTACTTGGGAGGCTGAGGCAGGAGAACTGCTTGAACCCAGGAGGTGGAGGTTGCAGTGAGCCAAGATCATACCACTGCACTCCAGCCTGGGTGACAAGAGCAACTCCGTCTCAAAAAGAAAAAAAAGGCTGAGCACAGTGGCTCATGCCTGCAATCCCAGCATTTTGGGAGGCTGAGGCAGGGGGACCGCTTGAGGCCAGGAGTTCAAGACTAGCCAGGGCAATACAGCAAGACCCCGTCTCTATAAAAAAATAATAAAAATTGGCTGGGCATGGTGGTCTGTGCCTGTAGTCCTAGCTACTCGGGTGGCTGAGGCAGGAGGATCGGTTGAGTCCAGGAGCCCCAGGTTGCAGTGAGCTACAATTATGTCACTACACTCCACCCTGGGCAACAGAGTGAGACTCCGTTTAAAAAAAAAAAAAAAAGGCTGAGAAAAGTTAAGAAAATGTTGAAAGACTGTATGAATAATTTTTTGTAAAAACAATATGGATGTATGATTGCAAAGGACGAAAAGACTACAAGGATATGGCACCAAATGTTAACAACAGTTGTACCTAGGTAGTGGAAAATCAAATGACATTATTTTTATTTTGCTCTATCATGATCACATAACTATATGAAGAAAAAGAGAGTTTTTTTTTTTTTTTTTTTTTTTTGAAACAGAGTCTCTCTCTGTCACCCAGGCTGGAGTGTAGTGGCGCAATCTCAGCTTACTGCAAGCTCCACCTCTCAGGTTCAAGCCATTCTCCTGCCTCAGCCTCCCGAGTAGCTGGGACTACAGGCACCCGCCACCACTCCTGGCTAATTTTTTGTATTTTTAGTAGAGATGGTGTTTCACCGTTGTTAGCCAGGATGGTCTTGATCTGCTGACCTCGTGATCCGCCCACCTCAGCCTCCAAAGTGCTGGGATTACAGGCGTGAACCACCGTGCCTGGCCAAAAGAGGGAATTTTTAATGCATTTAGGGTTTTAAACCATGTGTGCAAATTTCTAATATAGACTAATTAGATATAAGAATGACCAATCTTTTTCAGACCATAGTTATTGACTTTGTATATGACACATAATGCTTCATTCAATCATTCAACGAATAATTGCTGAGCACCTACTATGTGCCAACCAATAGCACAGTGCAAGAAATAAAGTAAATGAGACAGACATTGTCTCTGTACCGTCAGAGCTCTCAATCTAGACCTCATACACTGTTCAAGTAATTATCAGCAAGATGAGTGATATGAAAAGGGGGCTGCAGGTATATATATCTATGCATCCTATGTAAATAATTGGAGATATGAATTAAGAAGTTCAAGGATATCTGGATTGCTCTTTATAGCATTATTTCAATGGTTTTAAAACTAGAAATTACCTAAATATCCAATGAAAGGGAATTGGTTCAATATATTCTGCTACATCCATGTACTAGAATATCATTAAGCTATTAATATTTTTTAAAAGTCAATATATATATTGACAAGGGAAAGTACTTATGATGTATAGTCAATCATGAAAAACAAGCTCCTAAATGATATGTAAAATATGGTACAAGTTCTATAAATGCACAGAAATAAATGTGTACCTAAGTATATGCATAAATATGTGTATACACCTATCTATCTATCTATCTATCTATCTATCTATCTATCTATCTATCCATCTATCTATCTATCTATCCATTGACTAAAAGAACCCACACTAAAGCAACAATAAGCATTCTCTCTTCTGGGTGGTGGGGTACTAATCATTAGAATTTATTTTATTTGTGATCTTATGGATTTTTAGTTTCTGTATTAGTAATGTTTCACTTCCAAAATTTTTAAAAGATACTACCCCATGTATCTTAATAGTTGTGCCCAAGACAGTACCTAACAGAGTTGGCTTTCAATATAGGTTTATGGAAGGTAAGAAAGCAGGAGTCCATTCATTCTGAATGAAGACTGTACAGAATCTGACTGTCTTAAAAGTCAGAAAATCTAGAAGGTATATAAAGCAAATTTTAAAATAAAAAAATGATTGTTTTGGGGTGAAAATACAGACTAAGAGAATTTCAAAGTCATTTAAAACATTTTTTACCTGAGAATGTGTCTCATTTTCTTGCAATTGTGTTTTTAGTGCCTCATATTCTGTGTTTAGCTTCTCCATTATTTTCTTAAAGGCATTTCTGCGGGTTGATAATATCATTCTCTCCTGACGTAATTTCTAGAAAGATCCAAAAGAAGTGACAGGTTATAGAAAATATGTAATAAGCCAATATAAATCATATTTAACTTAATTTCAGTAACTATATTCTGGTAAAATTATATCAAGGCTATAACTACTCTAAAACCTGTTTGTAAAAATATCCTTTCAACTATAAGCTATGTTAACATTATCTGTATTAATAACTCTATTAATGCTGCCATATCTCTCTCGACCCTACGAAATTTAGTCTAAATTAATGTAAATGGCAATGGAAAGCCACTGACAAGTTTCAGGTAGGATAGAGTCATAATCTAAACTGCATTTAACGAAGCTCACATCTGCTGAAATGCTCTGTATTAAGTAGCAGCTTATACCTTGCTTTTCAATTTTTGCTTTTCTTTACAACTTTAAGTCACTCTAAATTCCAACTACATATGTAAACATTTTTATTTTTTCTCACTTATATATACAAAATAATCAACTTAAAATAACAAATCCTATAAACCACAAATATATTACATTTGATCAAGAAAAAAAATCTGAATTGTAATTCTGTAAGACTTGGTTAACATTTACCTTTTCCTTTTCTTCACCTGATGATTTTAAAGCTGGCAAATCATTATATGTCTCCAGATCAGTTGTCATTTGCTTAATTTTGCTTTTTAGAGAATGCTGTTCTTCAGTCATCTTACTTTCTAGAAGCTCCATTTTCTGCAGATCCAACTGCAGACGTTGACTCTCTGAAACATAAGAATTTAAGGTGATAATCAAAATTTTATTCCTTTCACATAAGGAAATATAATGTGACTATTAAAAATCATGTTTTATAAGAATATCTGTAAAAGAAATATATGTTCACTGTAACCAGTGAGATAATATAAACTAAGAAAAAAAAATACTCATCCCCTCAGTAACCAATTTCAGGTAACCAATATATTAGGGAATCAAGTTAACCTGATATCTATTAGCCACAACTGTCTCCATGCTAACAAACATGTAAGTGTTTTTCTTGCTTAGTAATATAATCTATATGATGAGATAAAGACACATTATTTTTAATAGAAGCATGACACAGACAGTTATGTAGGGAAAAAACCAAGTTACAAAACATTATATATATATTTGAGCACAATTTTATAATTGCACATTTAATCAACTCTTACTATCTGTGGTAGTTATGTCCTATGAAGTTATTGTGAACAATGAGTTAGCAAATATTGAACTATTGCTCCCAAGGGAAATACAGGGTTAAGTTCCTGTGAGCCTTTAGTCACATTTTAGTCAATTAGCCAATACACAATCTTGCTTTATGTGTGTTTGTTTAAAGACATTTTATTTACTATAGGTTGTAGATTCACTAACATTGAACTCACAGCCAACAGCACTGTAACTTATGCCTGAATTAAGTTTACCTGTCACACATTTTCTCCATAAGGCACATCATGGCCTTTGTGCTTAGGAATACTTAGCACATCAGCACTTTGCTTGGTGCCATTTAAATGGCATGATCACCAACAGAAAGCACAAAAATGCAAAAAACATGCCACTAAATACACTGCAAAAAGGAAACCTGTTTATAGTACGAGAACTGATATAAGAAGGCAGAGTGTTGCCTTTTTCAACTTCTGTTGGCAATGTGCATGTCAGGCTGTTGAAATTTTTCACGAGTCTGCGCATGTCCACAAATGATCATGAAAATGCTGCAAGGATTGATTTGGGGGGTACAAAGTAACTTTAGTGAGAAGGCAAATTCACAAATATGAAATCTATGAATAATGAGGAGACCTGTGTGTGTCTCATTCTTCCATTCAAAAATATCAAGCATCTACTATGTGCCAGGTGCTGAGGATATAATAGCAATCAACAGAGACATGGTTTTCACTCAGGGAGCTGTATTTTAGAGGTAGGAGCAGGCAATTAAATAAGTTATTTACAATAAACTGGATTAATATGAAAAGAGTAGTACAGGGTGCCATAAAAGCATGTAGCAGGGATGAAGAGAGCTCTCTAAAGATATGCCTTTCAATTAAAGGCTTATGGTTTATCAATATCACACAAAGAGGAAGGTAAAAGTGTTCCAGCAAAAACAATCACCATGTGCAAAGTCTAGAGGTAAGAAAGTCTAGTACCTTTGAGCCAGTAACAGAAGTTCAGCATACTGAATAGTAAATGAGTATGAATGAATTTGAAGAGTAAAAAACAATGCTTCGAAAGTCACTGATTTGAGAAAAGAGGCTGTTATCCAACCAAAATTTTTAAAGTTAGTATAATTAAGCCAGTATTTCTTGAATGTTCCCTTTTATCCCTTTAAGAGTTTTAAAAGTCAACCACAGCAACATACACTATTTAAAAATATATATGTATATGTACACATAAATAAAAATATGTATATAGCAAGACTTAAATGTTGTTGCAAAGAGTTTTGTTTTGTTGGATTCTTATCTCTACCAGGGTTAGAAATAGTTATGAGAATCAAAGAGCTGAACAAGTGACTAAGGTTTATGCTATTTTAATGCTCTAAATAGGAACTGTTTTTAGCCTGTAGATATTTTGACTATTTGGAGTAAACACCGATATAAATCTAATTGCAAGTTTAATTTGAATATATACTAGGGAAATACATTTAAGAACCATACAAATTGATTTTTCTTGATAAAAGGAGAAAATGGTTGGTATAGGGTAAAGTTTACCTTCCTTTAACAACAGGTCCCCAATGAAAAGCTAAATGCTACTCCAAGGGAAGAGACAGGAAGAGGATGCAGTCTAGTTCCTTCTGATATGCTGTGAAGTTGCAAAGTCTACCGAGCAGTGTGTACATAGTAGCAAAATCTCAGAAGGAACCACTTTGACCCGGGGAAGTGTTTCTAAGATAGTCTGTCATCAGCACATTTGTTTACTCTCTGGAGTTTCCTTTCCAAAAATATAAATAAAAACTATTGCTGATAGATCCCTTGCCTCTTTGCCCATGCAGTACACCAGTGTTTCTCAACCTTTTTCTTACGTTATTGATTCCCTAAGAAGTCGATTGCGGACTCTTTTTCCCCAATCACCTCCCTCCCCTGAAATTTTTACATCACCCATGTGATGTGTAGCCATTTAGGTATGGTGACCTCTGGAGGGCCATTATAATATCTAAGTTTTCTTCCCCCTTCCCCCAAGAAGTGATTGCTCCATTAAAAAAAAAAAAAAAAAAAAAAAAAAAGAAAAGCCCGGCGCGGTGGCTCACGCCTGTAATCCCAGCACTTTGGGAGGCCGAGGCGGGCAGATCAGGTCAGGAGATCGAGACCATCCTGGCTAACATGGTGAAACCCCGTCTCTACTAAAAATACAAAAAATTAGCCGGGCGAGGTGGCGGGTGCCTGTACTCCCAGCTGGCTGAGGCAGGAGAATGGCGTGAACCCCAGGGGGGCGGAGCCTGCAGTGAGCTGAAATCCCGCCACTGCACTCCAGCCTGGGCGACAGTGAGACTCCGTCTCAAAAAAAAAAAAAAAATGGAGTACACTAAATCCATTATATCTGAAAGGCGAACAAGAATATTATAAACCTCTCATGGTGCTTTCAAGATACAAAAAATTTCTTGAGGTGGGGGATGGTGTTAGGGAAAGAAAGAAATAATAAATTATATGGGTGGTTGAAGTTAAAATGAAAACAATGTAGTAAATGAAATTAATTATAAGCATCAAAGAATTTAACCCTTACTAAGAAAAATTTCCAGCAAAATCCTTATCATAGTATTAAACTGGATTTTTATCTCCATTGAAGCCAGTTTTCAATTTTTTTTTCAAACTGTACATCTCTGGAGAACACATAATGACTACTTTTTTTTTTTTTGGGGGATAGATTTTCGCTGTGTTGCCCAGGCTGGAGTGCAATGGCGCGATCTTGGCTCACTGCAACCTCCACCTCCCGAGTCCAAGTGATTCTTCTGCCTCAGCCTCCTGAGTAGCTGGGATTACAGGCTTGCACCACCACACAGGCTAATTTTGTATTTTTAGTAGAGATGGGGTTTCACCATGTTGGTCAGGCAGGTCTTGAACTCGTGACCTCTGATGATCCGCCCGCCTTGGCCTCCCAAAGTGCTGGGATTACAGGCGTGAGGCACCTTGCCTGGCCCATAATGACTAGTTGTTAAAAGGAACTATAAACACAAAGTATAAAGTATGGAATGAATACAAAGTCTTGATTATGGAATTTGTTTCCTGGTATTGATTTTTGCCTTTTAAAAAATGTATATTTCTTGACAGCTGTTACAGAAAGATAGCTTAAAGGGGGAAAAACTTGTTGAATTTACATTGACTTTAGATAATGAAAAACTTAGGCATGACGGTCTAAAATACAAAACAGGTTTTCTAGATGAAATAATAAAACTATAAAATTATTTATAGAAAAGAGAAAATACTTTTAAATATTCATATATGTCCAAAAGAAATGAAAATAGGATCGTGAAGAAATACTTACACACCCATGTTCACTGCAGCATTATTCACAATAGCCAAAAGGTGGAAGCAATCTGTCTATAGATAGACTTTAAAATATGATATATACATGCAATAGAATGTTATTCAACCTTAAAAAAGAAAATCCTTCTTTGCTACAACATGGATGAACCTTGAGGACATTATGCTAAGTGAACTCAGCCAGTCCCAAAAGGACAAATACTGTATGACTTCATTTATATGAGGTAATTTAAAGTAGTCAGACTCATAGAAACAGAAGTAGAACGGTGGTCTCCAGGGGTCAGGGGATAGGGAAATACGGAGTTGTTATTCAGGAGGTATAGTGTTTTAGTTCTGCAGGATGAAAAAGTTCTAGAGATTTGTTGCACAACAATGTGCATATAGTTAACACTACTGTACTGTACACCTCAAAATGGTTAAGATGATAAATGTTATGTTTTTTTACCACAATAAAAATATACTCACAGTCAAACCAACAGTAGTTATATATCAAGAATGTAACTCCTCCAGTTACTTGGCATATAGACATACAAATAAAACTATGGCAAACAAACTCTCAACAAATCTGGATATAAAATAGGCTTAAATATAGCACTTATATACCTATATCACCACTATTAATGTAATTAATAGCATTCAGTATGCATTTATAGGTCCATAATCCCTTATCTAAAACTCTTGGACAGTTCTATTTTAGAATGCAGAATTCTTTGGATTTTAGAAAAGTAATATAGCACATATACTAATGATTACATAACTCCCACAGCAGGGTCTGAGGGGAATACCTTGTCATCAAGTACATGAATATTTCTATAGCAAAAAGCATAAATAGTCACACTAGGTAGGATAATTAAAAACTATAAATAGCCTCATGTCAGATCAGGTCAGGTCAGGTTTTGCTGCCAATATCTTTTTAGATTTTGGGAATCCAGACAAAGGTATTATGGATCATTATTTCATTTCAAAAATCTTTATATATATATATATATATATTTTTATTATACTTTAAGTTCTAGGGTACATGTGCACAACGTACAGGCTTGTTACATATGTATACATGTGCCATGTTGGTGTAAATAACTTGTCATTTACATTTAGGTATATCTCCTAATGCTATCCCTCCCCCCTTCCCGCCACCCTACAACAGGCCCCGGTGTGTGATGTCCCCCTTCCTGTGTCCAAGTGTTCTCATTGTTCAATTCCCACCCAAAAATCTTTCAACATTCTTAAGTTAGCAAATATTTATTAGGTCTTCATTTCTCACTGTCTCACTAACTGTAGTAATTCCAGATAGACAAAAACATAGCTAATTCAAAGCTGCGACACACCAGCATAAAGAACACCCATAGAAGCCATTAGTTCATAAACCAAAGATCCCATACAAATTTTTACATGACTTTATCCTAGTCTCTTTAACCTCAACTTTGTTTATTTGTATCTAATCTCCACCTGCACCATCCCAATGGCAGCCATTTAGCCACATGTGATTTTTGAGCCCTTTTAAGTATGTCTCGTCCAGGCCAGGTGCAGTGGCTCACGCCTGTATTCCCAACACTTTGGGAGGCCGAGGTGGGCAGATGGCTTGAGCCCAGGAGTTTGAGACAAGCCTGGAAAACATGGTGAAACCCCGTCTCTATTAAATATACGAAATATTAGGTAGGCGTGCTGGTGTGTGCCTGTAGTCCCAGCTAGTTGGGAGGCTGAGGTGAGAGAGTCACCTGAGCCCAGGAAGCAAATGCTGCAGTGAGCTGTGATCACACCACTGCACTCCAGACTGGGCAATGAGAGTGAGACCCTGTCTCATAAATAAATACATAAATAAATAAATAAATAAATAAATAAATAAATAAGGCTAGTCCTAATTGAAATGTCGTGAAGATAAAATATCTCTTTGATCATTTTTATATAGCTTACGTGTTGAAATAATATCTTGGCTATATCAGTTTAAATAAAATATATTATTAAAAGTAATCTTTTTACTTTTTCAACATGGCTACTGAAAACTTTATACAAATATAATCTATATTGGCATTACATTTCTCTTGGACAGTGCTGCTCTAGTCTCGTGATAGCAAGCATGACTGAAACTAATTAAAATTAAACATCATCTCTTCTTAACTATCCAAGACTGTGCCCTACGTACTTCCATTGCTCCTTATGCTTACTTCTATCATAGCATTATTTCACTGTATCATAACTGTCACTCCACCAAGTTGAACGTTTCTTGAGGAAACAGATTAAATTTTTTTAAGCCTCTTATACTGACAAAGATTCAATCCTTGACCAAACTAGCTAGGCTCCTCTGAGCTCTCTTCTCAACTAGGCCTCAACCTCTGCCTATAAAAATTCCACTCTCAGCACAAATGATTTCATGCACCACCTTCTACCCACATTAGAAGATTTAAACAAACAGTTTCTAACAGCTCAAGTCTGCATCCCTGGGATGACCCCATCCCCACTTGAAGTGCCTGCCAGACAAAGCTCAAGGCCGCCAAAAGAATGTACTATTTATTCTAGTCCATACTGGTCAACAGGCCCCTGACTACCCTTTCTTAGGGCATCCAGTTGTGAACCTTTCTTCTGTACCTTTAAGATGTATATGTGTATTAGTCTATTTGCATTGCTATAAAGGAATACCTGAGACTGGGTAGTTTATTTTTAAAAAATAAGTTTATTTGGCTCATGGTTCTGCAGGCTGTACATGAAACATGGTGCCAGCAACTGCTTCTGGTGAGGGCCTCAGGAAGCTTACAATCATGACAGAAGGCAAAGGGGAGCCTGCGTGTTACCAGGCAAGAGAGAGGCAGGAGGTACCAGGCTCTTTTAAACAACCAGATCTTGCGTGAACTCACAGAAAACATACTAATTACTGCAAGGACGACACTGAGCCATTCATGAGAGATCTGCCCCCATGACCCAAACATTTCCCACTAGGCCCACCTCCAACACTAGAGATCACATTTCAACATAAAATTTGGAGGGGACAAAAAATCCAAACCATATCTATATGTACCTCCCACAACTCAGGAGTATTTTCCTCAAGTACCTAAAAGCCATTCCATTAAAATGTGATTATCAGGAAAGTTAGGGCCTCTGTCTGCTAGTCTGTGTACAAGCATAGACTCCTAACTTGATAACTGCCAGCTAACAGACACACCTGGCCTAATCAGCACGTACATTGACGAACCCTGTAATTTTTCATTTCCCTTACTACTCCCTCATTCTCCCTTTAAAACACTCAATCACCTCTGTACAAATCAAAGTTGATTTCAACTCATGTTGGACCCTCCTTCCTTACTGCCACACTGTCCTTAGCACTTTAACTTGCATCCAGCTTTGTTTATCTTTAACAATACCCAGAATTATATAGCACAGGCTTGAAATAAGTATTCAATAAATGTTGCTAAATCAGTGACAATATACAACATAATACTAGCCAGCTGATGAAAAAAGCCACACATAATTCTGGGGCAATAGGCAATCATAAATTATAGCCTCCGTCAATGAGGCTTTAAAAAAATCAAAGAGAATAACATTGATATATTTAAAAAAAAGAATATTAAACTCTAGGTTGTTTTCTCACTTGAAGTCAAATTCTGAACTGTACTTTGTGATTTCTGCACTTCAGTAGATTTAAAATTGAGGTCATCCTGCATCATCTTTAGCTCTTGATTGGTGATAGAGGGTATCTGTTTCATACGATTTATATTCTGCATTTGCAGAGAAATAAAAATAGAAAAAAATCCACTGATTTAATTCTCAATAAAACTCTTGGAAAACACTGTCAAAGGATGAGATGTTTGGATCAGGTATTTGTTTTTGAAATACACCATTCAAGTTATATGTTGTATAGAAAATCAGATTCCAAATTGGGTTTTCTCAATAAAGACAGACTATAAATTCAAAACTGTGGGTTTTTTTTCATTTCCTTTATTTCACTGTAGAAAAAATTCAACTACACTATTTTAGAAACTGGTTGGAGTCTTAAAACACTAGAATATTGAAAGGGGACCATGCATTTCATCATAGATGCCCAATAAACATTTTTTGATAATTTGAGATACTCATTACGTATACATACAAGAATCTTTTTATTTACAATAAATTTACAGTATAAAAATATATTAACATTTTCTAACACGTCTAGATTTTGAAATTATCTGTGCAAATGTTACTTTCAAAAGTTCAGATAGAATAACAATGGAAGAAGATCATAATAATTACGCTGAATTAGTGCTTCATTTACTGCTGAATATTGACATTATACATGTCATCCTTTTTCTCTATCGCCCTAATTACCTGACATTTTGCTAGAGTGATAAAAAAGTTAATAGCTGAAATAAATAGTAAGAAGTAAGGGAACTGAAAGGAAGCAGTTAAATGAGAAGATACAATAGTGAGCCATTCTATTTTTTGAGTTGTATTTGGAAAGTTAATCACGGCAAAAATAAAGAGGACACCAAGACAGGCACACGGTACTCACTCGACTACAGTGCTCCAAGAGTGCAACAATGTTGGCTTCTATCTGTGCCTTTCGTTCCAGTTCCTGATTCTTTGTTTCCTCAAAAGTCTCAAGAAAAGCTGACAATTGGAAAACATAAGAGAGGTTACTGTTGATAGAGTTAACACTATATTTTTTTTTTTTTTTTTTTTTTTTGAGACAGGGTCTCACTCTGTCACCAGGCTGGAGTGCAGTGGCGTGATCTCGGCTCACTGCAACCTCCACCTCTGGGTTCAAGGGATTCTCCTGCCTCAGCCTGCCGACTAGCTGGGACTACAGGCATGCACCATCACGCCCAGCTAATTTTTGTATTTTTACTAGAGACAGGGTTTCACCATGTTGGCCAGGATGGTCTCGATCTCTTAACCACGTGATCCACCCGCCTCGGCCTCCCAAAGTGCTGGGATTATAAGGTTGAGCCACGGCACCTGGCCCATTTTTAGAAATTTTAAGCTGCCACTGTTTAATGTTTTTTTTTTTTTTTTTTGAGACGGAGTCTCGCTCTTTCACCCAGGCTGGAGTGCAGTGGCACAATCTCGGCTCACTGCAGGCTCCGCCCCCCTGGGGTTCACGTCATTCTCCTGCCTCAGCCTCCCGCGTAGCTGGGATTACAGGCGCCCGCCACCTCGCCCGGCTAATTTTTTGTATTTTTAGTAGAGACGGGGTTTCACCGTGTTAGCCAGGATGGTCTCGATCTCCTGACCTCGTGATCCGCCCGCCTCGGCCTCCCAAAGTGCTGGGATTACAGGCGTGAGCCACCGCGCCCGGCCTGTTTAATCTGTTATTAACCCAAAGGTAATTATTATTCAATAAGAACTTCATATACTTTCAAACTGCCTAAATCCTGTGACCTTGATATAAGTAAATCAGAAAGTTATAAATATAGGCTCAAAAGAAATACCTGATAAAATGACAATCAGAAGAAATTTGCTTTTATAAAGATCTCCTTTGATACATCAATAATTATTAACACCCTGGCTACTAACTTTATCTCTATAATTTCCATTGCTGAATACCTATTTTATCTGAAAATAAGTATTGTATTTATAATGCTGGATTCATTTCAACTAAATGAATTTAATAATTTATTCAGATTGTAAATAAATATTCTAGGAGATTATCTTTTTACTTGTTTAATATAGAACCAGCTCTTATTTACATTTTCGAGTATTTCTGTGGAACATCTAAAAAACAGAAACTTTCAGTCAAAAATAATTTTACTGTTAGCATGAATAACATCAATAGCTTGCCTTCTGTAATAGATTCCCATTATACTTTTTCCTTATATTTAGTATATTTTTTAAAGTGAAACAGTCTTCAACAAAACATTTTTTATTTGAATATGGTGGTAGAGGACCACAATCAACATTTTTATAAAACTGAATTTTCTTTAATGTCCTGCTTCAGCATTCATACAGGTCTTATGTGTGAATATCCTGCTTTTATAATCTGTTGATCATACATTAAGTGGACATATGAGATTTTTATATATACAAAGGCATAAATGAACATTGTCTTTCAGGGATTATTTTTTAAGGAAAACAAACCATAATTAATACGTGGAAAGAAATCTGAGCTAGGTGACCTTCTATTTTAAGATGCTGTAGTATAGGAATTCTTTCCATTCATTCAGTAAACATTCATTAAATGAACACTTATTGACACCTAAGTGCCAGATACCACACTAGGTAATACCTAGTAATTTCCAATACTGTGGTGTCATGACACATTGTTCCCTGATTTTACACCTTTCTCCTTTACCAAAAGACTTTAAAAAATGTTTTTGAGATAATTTTTGGTATTTACTGACATTTTAAAGAAAACTTGGTACATTGTAAAATAAGAGCTGACAATTACTCTTTTATAGCATGCCTCCATGAAGGTAACTATTGACATCAGACCTAGATGAAATTCTAGCACTTTGCTAGAATTCAGATTCTAGCAAAATGATAACTTAAAAGGAAACCAGTAATAGATAATACATGCCAATTTTTTTAAACAATTATAAATGTACAACATAAGTTTAAGTGAAAACCAATTTATAAAATCAGGCTGAGATTTTTTTTTAAGTGAATCAAAACTAACAAAAGGCAACTAAAATTATAGCTGGTGATAGAAAAAAGTGACAATATCTGATGTGAGGGCTAATAAACAATGAGATAAGTATTATGGAAAGCTAAATATAAAAGTGAAAGATACTGAAGGTGAATATAGTGAAGTATGTAAAAGAGAACATTCAATCAATAAATGATCTATAGCAGCAGTCCCCAACCATTTTGACACCAGGGACCGTGGAAGACCATTTTTCTATGGACCAGGGCTGGGGGGCAGATGCGGGTGATGGTTTTGGGATGAAACTGTTCTACCTGAGATCATCAGGGGTTAGATTCTCATAACAAGAGTACCACCTAGATCCCTCGCATGCGATAGGGTTCACACTCATATGAGAATCTAATGCTGCCGCTGATCTAACAGGAGGCAGAGCTCAGAGGGTAATGCTTGCTAGCCAGTGGCTCACCTCCTGGTGTGTGGCCTGGTTCCTACCGGTCTGCAGCCTGGGGGTTGGGGACCCCTGGTCTATAGGTTTCCTCTATACAAACTATGAATGTAAGTACTAGCTTTAGAATCTAGCCCCAACGTATAGACACTCATCACATATCTTTTTAGAATTTTCTACCCATCTCTAAATTATGCTAGAAACTATTCTTCAAGGCAAAATGCTTTGAATGTCCACACTTCTGCATTTATTAGCCATTATATCTGCCCAAAATGAGGTCTCTGATTTGGTATAAATGAACAGCAATCTGAAAATATTACATTTTTATATCTACAAGAATATCACTTACCGTCCATATGTTCCTCCCTTTTCTTTAGCTCCTTGTATTTCTGGTTCATTTCACCTATGAGAGAAATAAAATACAACATTAATTTCAAAAATTCCACATACAGTGCTCTAAATTAAAAATCTCTCTTTGGTTCTCTCTATGCCATTAGTCATTGACTATTCAATGTGTTCCATTAGGTGAAATTCTTTTACAATGACTTATAGAGACTTTTAAAGTAGACACGTGTGTAACTTGAATATGTGGAACAAACAATATGATTAAAGACTTAAAGGCTTTCCATTCCCAACCTGGGGCTATTCAACCTATACATGAACACTATGGGTGCTGAGAAACATAAGTTCCCAGGAAAGTCCATTCCATCTTTGAAAGATCACCAGCAAGACAGCAGAGTAACTTCACTCACAGAGTTTATACTCTAAAGATTTAACAATTAATTAAAATTAAAAGGTACTAAGTGCTATTATAGGAAAAATAAAAGATGCTATAGGAGCACACAGCAAGGGCAACTAATCTAGGTCAGGGTTACAGAGAAAGTTTCCCTAAACAAGTAATATTTAAGTTGTATTATAAAGAATAGTAGGAGTTACCTGGTCAAAATACAGAAACTGCAAATGTCAAAGCATTACCAGTAAAAAGTTTCAAAGTGAGGATGAATATGGTCGCGTAAAGAACTGAGGGAGTGGTATGGCTGAGGCAGAGAATGAAGTGAAAAAGTAGCACAAAGATGAGGCAGCTTACGAAGAACCTTATAAGATCCATGTTAAAGAGTCTGGACTTTCTCCTAAGGACAATTACTAAAGAATTTTAACCAGGGAGATGAAATAATCCTTTGCAATTTTGAAAAATATTTCCGGTCTGGAGAATAAAAGAGAAGTAAGATGGGAGGCAATAAAACCAGTTAGAAAGTTGTCAGGATAATCTGGGTGAAAGACGAAAGCTGCCTTGAGTAGAGTGGTGGTAATTAGGATGGAAAGTAGTGAATTATTATTTGTGACATTTAAGAGCCAGAGTGATTGGTTTGGTGAGGGTTAAACAGGAAGGAATCAAGTATGATTCCCAGGCTTCTGGCTTGGGCATCTGAGAAGATGGTAGTACGACTAATCTAAATGGGGAAAAAGTTGAGAAAGAGTTGCTTACAGCAGTTTTGGATATGTTGAGTTTAACAAACATGAAAAGCATGTCTAAAGAGACAAAAATCCAAGGCCTAGAAAAATGAATGAATTGTGCCATTTTAGCCTCACAGAGGGACCCATTAGTAGGAGTGGATCATGATTATTTAACAATAGGATTTCACTGTAACAAAAACTGAGCTTTGAAGGAACATGGCAGCTGCCCTCTGTAGAGAAAGCAGACAGAGACATGAACCTCCATCTGTGCATATACTTGCTTGGCGTTACGTGAATTATGAGAACACAAGGGTGATGGCAAAGTCAGAGATGTGGATTAGCAAACAGCTTTTCTGCCTTCTGGTCTGAAGAGTTTTCTGAAATTCATTGATGACAACCCTGATACTGAGAAAATCTTATGTTAAGGCTTCCAAAATATTACTAGTAGTAAAAAGCTGCAAGTGAAAGCTAATGTTTAAGGACAGTAAATACCGAATGGTCACAAATTCCTAGCCAGGCTACACCCAGCACCAATAGGAAACCCTGGATCCACTCAGATAAGGCTCTAGATGGATTAGCAACTTTACTCAACTACTACTCAGTTCAAATGATCAACCATGGTCTCAAAATACACTAATGCACCCTGATTAACTGTGAAGAGGCCAGAGGTAATCTGTTATTAATTAAACAAACTTTGTCTGTGTATGTGTGTGTGTGTATATATATACACACACATTTGTAAAATATACTACAGACAGGTTTTTGAGTGGGAAACAGAAAGAGTTGGAGTTTGCAGCACACATGATCTGGGATACCCTTATAGGAGGAAGATGTGCATATAAATATCATCGCACATGTGAAGTGGCAGAAAAGCTACTATCTCCTGAACCTGCCATGGCCCATGTTTCCAAGAAAGTCCTAGTTTCTTGTTCTGGCTACTTAAGTTCCACTCTTGGGAGACTGGTCAGGCATTAAGGGATTAGGAGGGAGGCCTGGATCCTAGACTTTACAAGGATTTAACTATTATCTTATCTTTTTTCTTTTAATCTTAAGAGAATTCCTACACATGATGTTTCCAGTTTCTCATCTTGCTTTTAAACCCCAAGACATTGCAGTGAGGCTTTTCCTCCTCCTATTCCAATGAAATTGTTCTCAGTGAGATTATACAACTGCTTAATGATCAAATTCAAAGGGCAGTCAGTTATCTTACTCTGTAATATTTGACACTATTGATACAACCTTTCAATTTTCTTTGTTTTCCTTTATGTTTTATTTTTGCGTTTTGGGGGGATGGGAGGGCTTCTCTGGCTTTTCTTACTCTCAGATCATTATTTTTCTGTCTTCTCTTCATGGGTCTGCTTCCTTTTTCATTTATATTCTAGAGTTCTGTTCTTAATGAACTTCTAATGCTATATCCACGGCAATTTCATGCATTCTTGTGGTTTAAGAACTCTCAAATTTAATATATTCTCTGAGTTTTAGATTCTTTAATCTAAATGCTTACTATATATATTCATTTGGAAGCCCTTTCAGGACATCCTAACTCAGTATATTCATAATGAAACTCATAGTCTTCCCCCTCTTTATTCCCTATTACATTTGGCTGTCCTCACCATCCATTCATCATTCAAGTCAGAAACCTGAGAGGAGACTCCTCCCTCCTTCTCTCCTCAAAGTCATCCTCCTAGTTGCCAATAGATTGAGCTGGAAGATATAACTGGTTAACATTTACAGCTGCACAGCTGGCCAGCTGGATTAGATGGGACAGCTCCCACACATCTCAGCAGATTCCCAAGCTTCATAAAACTTCCTCCAATATCACTATTGCTAAGAAGGAGAGTGGTCAGAGCATTAGTGAACTTCTCTATTTTGTGATTTCTCAGTGGAACATTAGTATCTGAGTTGCCCATTAAGGCACTGTAAATGTAGGCAGTCCTAAGGTAGGGTAAAACATAATGGTTTTTAGCAAATATATCCTTAGATTCAATATCACAGGACAGGACAAGATTGTAGATAGATGGAAGCAAATCAGTGTATCACAATGGAGGTACGACCAGGGAAGCAGAAGGGTCTAATGTAGTAGAATCAACAATGAGGAGACCAAGGGAGAGGGAAAGGGACACAACGGTAAAAGGAAGGTAATTTTGGAGATATCCTTTAATTCTGAGCATTTGATGTGAGCATAGTTCTATACTCATTTATTTACTTCAGATAAATTTACTGATTATCTACCATGTGCCAGATACTGTAATAGGTGTTGGGATATCAAACTGAGTAAGACAGTTTCCACCCTATTCTCAAAGGGCTTACACTCCATTAGGTGTACAAAAACAAAAATTTATCATGCAACGTAAGTGTTCTAACAGGTATGTATGAAGTGCTGTGGTAACCAGATGCGTGAAAAGACTTCAGGAGGACTTTACACAGGAATTATACCAGCAAGGTACTTTATCAGGTAACATGGGGATTAAAGAAAAAAGTAAAATATTTTCCTTTGAAGAATTTATACTCTAATAAGACAAGTATACAAAAATGTATGCTATAAATTCAGGCTTTTTCATCCCTCAAGTAGGAAAGAAGAAATGCGTATGGGCTGTTAACAAAAGACTGGGGCTACTGTAGAAAGGATACCATTGTTTTGTTATAGTCTCTGCTGTAGCCAGCAGTGGAGTAAGGGAGATATGCTCTTCTTGCACTGCCAATAGTCTGAGCACCACCAAAACTACCTCTGTCCTCACTGCAAGGAAGTTCACCCCACACTTTTACTTCTCTGGCATCAAATGACGTTCTCCTGACTCAGGCTTTACAGGCTTTTATACTCTGAGAAGTAGTTCTGCCCCTCAGAAGGTCTGATTACCATCTTCCAAATAGGTGGCTATCCCAATCTTCTCTCCTGATCAATACACAACAAGGCATGTACTAGTAACTCTCCTGGCCTCAAGGCCCCCAACTCAGCAAAGCCTACTGATTTTGGAGTTGAAAGGTCAACAGAAAACAAAATCAGGGAGATGGGGCAAGAAAAAACTCCACAGGACTTTTGCACAGCCAGATTGTTTCTTAGCACTTGGAATACTTCTGAAGCACGCAAAGTCTCCCAGTACCTTTCCTTCTTCTTCTTTTTTTTTTTTTTCCTTTTCAGACAGAGTCTAGCTCTGTCACCCAGGCTGGAGTGCAATGGTGCAATCTCAGCTGCAATGTCCGCCTCCCAGGTTCAAGCGATTCTCCCACCTCGGCCTCCCAGCTTGCTGGGGCTACAGGCACGCGCCACCACACTCAGCTAGTTTTTGTTTTTAGCAGAGACAGGGTTTCACCACGTTGGCCAGGATGGTCTCGAACTTCTGACCTCAAGTGATCCACCCACTTCAGCCTCCCCGAGTGTTAGGATTACAGGCGTGAGCCACTGCACCTGGCCTCAGCATCTTCTATATGGCATGGTTTCTATCCCTATTACCATTCTGGTCACTCTACTATGAATGAGCTCTAGTTTTTCTCTAATCCTTTTAACATATTATGCCAAAAAACTTAAGATTCCAAGAAGACCGTCACTCTCCATTTATCTACATAACCATTTTTTGTTATGCAATCTAGGATTTCAGCTGTTTTCAAGGCTGTATCACATTAATTCATATTGAGTTATCTAAACCCCTTCTAACATTTTCACATATTTTAGTGAGCCAGAACACTTTCTCCTCCCTGATTCCTATTTCAATTTTAATTAGTTGTGGGGGCCTATAAAATTCCATCATTTTGCATTCACTCTGTCTCTCCCATCTACTTTTCACGTACCATTATTACAATAAGCAGCAAATTAGTATATAAAATACAGTCATTCCTTGGTATCTGATGGGGACTGGTTTCAGTACCCCCATCCCCTCTGTAGATACCAAAACCTGAGGATGTTCAAGTCTTTTACATAAAATGGCACAGTATTTGCATATAACCTACAAATACCCTCCTGCTATATACTTTAAATCATCCCTAGATTACTATGATACCTAATATATTGTAAACGGTTGTTACAGTGTTGTTTAGGGAATAATGACAAGGAAAAAAAGTCTGTACATGTTCAGTACAGATGCAACCACTGTGGGGCAAACTACACAGTATACATCAGCAACAACGTAACATTTTTGGTTTTATTTTTATTTTAAAAATAGAAATGGGGTCTTACTATGTTGTCCAGGCTGATTTCGAACTCCTGACCTCAAGCAATCCTCCTGCCTCAGCCTCCCAGTGTTGGAATTATAGGCATGAGCCACCATGCCCAGCCACATTTTCTATCAACACTTGCAGATGACTTTCATTTAATGATCTGAAAGAGTATATTAACATGCATCAAAACTCTGGCTCTTCTGGCTGAGCACAGTGGCTCACACCTATGATCCCAATACTTTGGGAGGCCAAGATAAGAGGGCTGCTTGAGGCTGGGAATTCGAGACAAGCCTGGGCAAAATAGTGAGGCCTGTCTTTACAAAAAATTTAAAAATTAAAAAAAAAAGCACAGACTCTGGCTTTTCTCTCTTGATAACCCTCATTTGACGATGACGACGATTATAATTTCTATTTGGTGCCCACGGTGCCCAAATGGTGAGGTGGTGAGATGTGCAGCACTGTAGGTAAGCGGTGAGACACGAGGCTAACTTGAACCTTCTAATAGGACATCGGAAAGATCATTTATGCTGCAAGAATCTTCAAGCGTTTAAGGTCGAGGCTTCATAATACAGACGGCTTTAGTTGGGAACATTGTTCTAGGAAGCTGTTTCTCCTTTTTCCTTGAATCATCAAACAACTCTTGCAGTGGCTGTAGGCATGTTGCTATCCCTCAGGTGACACGGAGGCTTTGTTCCACTGAAGGATCACACCATTTAACACTTGCACCTGTTGAAAAACTGCTGCAAATTTTTCAAGTATCCAAATTGATGACTCTGTTTCCACTAAATCTGTATCACTGTCATCATCTCCTGTAAAGAATTTCAGCAGAACCTTGAATTCCTTGTTGGTAAGGGTTTCTCTATGTTCTTCTATGTGTTCCTTGAAGTCACCCTTGATCATGTCAGAGAAGCATTCCCCACCAACTTCCTTTGCAACATTCAAGATATTCCTGGGCCGGGTGCGGTAGGCTCACGCCTGTAATCCCAGCACTTTGGGAGGCCAAGACAGGCAGACCACAAGGTCAGGAGTTCGAGACCAGCCTGGCCAAGAGACCAGCCTGGACAAAATGGTGAAACCCGTCTCTACTAAAAATACGAAAATTAGCCGGGCGTGGTGGCATATGACTGTAATTCCAGCTACTCAGGAGGCTGAGGCGGGAGAATTGCTTGAACCCAGGAGGCGGAGGTTGCAGTGAGCTAAGATCATGCCATTGCACTCCAGCCTGGGTGACAGAGTGAGACTCCAACTCAAAAAAAAACAAAAACAAAAACAAAACCATATTCCTGACTTCTGCATCAATAATGGGGAAGCTCCTGAAATCACTGACTACCTCATTCCATAATGGCTTCCAACATGCACTGACTGTCTTGGGCTTTGGGGCATCTACAGCCTCTGTAAAAAGCACAACTACATTTGCAGCTGTGAAGCTCTTCCATAAATCCATGACACTGTAGTCAAGGTTAGCATCAAGGACAGCACAAATCCTCCCAAAGGTGAGGTGGGTGTAAGTCATTTAATGCACTTGCTGATGCCTTGATCAAATGGCTAAAACAGTGACGTAGCACTTGCCTTAGGCAAGAACATCACTGCAACATTGTCATTAGTGAAGTAGAGAGATCAGGGATGGCTGTGAGTAATGTCAATTATGAGGATGACCTTGAATGGCAACCTGTTCTCTTCCAGGTATTTCTTCATTTTAGGAATAAAAGTGAATTCCAGGAACAAGATGGCCATCACCCAAGCCTTCCTATTGTATTGCCAGAACACAAGTAGGCAATTTTTGATTTTGTTCTTAAGGACCCAGGGACTGTTTGCTTGGCACACAGACCTGGCTTGACCATGTGACCTGCTGTGTTGCCACATAGCACCAGAGTAAAACGATCTTTCCAGGCTTTGAACCCCAGAGCCTGCTTGACACTCTTACGGATGTAGGTATTAGGCCTCTTCTTCCAGAACAAGTCTCTTTCAACACAACTGAAGACTTGCTATGAAAGGTATCCTTTGTCTTTTGAGTTTCTTGAGCTCTTCTGGGAATGCTGATACTGCCTGGCCATCAGCTAATGCTGATTCTCCTGTGATCTTTAAGTTCCTGAGGCTGTAGTACGTTCCACAGCTAGCTAGTCATCCCTTACTATCCTTAAATTCCTTCCTCTCACTCTCTTCAACTTCCTCACAGGAATGCTCACAAAGGCTAAATGCTTTTTCATACATAATTTTGCCATCAACAGGGACATGCTTCTGTGATATTTTGTCTACTCATATATTTGATGTTTTCTTAGTCTCTGCAAGCTTTTTTTTTTTTTTTTTTTTTTTTGAGATGGGGTTTCACTCTTGTTGCCCAGGCTGGAGTGCAATGGCACGATCTTGGCTCACTGCAACCTCTGCCTCCCAGGTTCAATCAATTCTCCTGTCTCAGCCTCCCTAGTAGCTGGGATTACAGGCGCCCACCACCACTCCCGGCTAATTTTTGTATTTTTTAGTAGAGACGGGGTTTCACCATTTTGGCCAGGTTGGTCCTGAATCCTGACCTCAGGTAATCCACCCGCCTCAGCCTCCCAAAGTGCTGGGATTACAGGCATGAGCCACTGTGCCCGGCCAGTCTCTGCAAGCATTTTATCATGAATCACAGCAACAATTTTTTTTGCCATTGTAGGGGCAGCACTAACACTTCCGCAAATGTCAGCTTCCTTCTGTTTTATTGTGCCACTTTGGCAAATCACATGGCACTTTTCAAAAGATCTAAGATTTTTATTTTCTTGTTGAGAGATAGCACTTTACACTCCCTCTTAGTCTGTAAGGGATTTCTTTCACCATTTAATTGATTTTTAGGAGTCTTTTTTTTCACAGAAGCAAAGAGTGAACACAAGTAGCCAATGACTAAAATGCCAGATGAACACTGCTCAAACAGTGGATGCTAGAGAGAGACTGAAGATCTGTGAAACAATGGGAGGCTATAGCAGGGTATTCTTCAGTTCAAATGGTTTCAGCATAGTGCTTAGCATATGGCAGGTTCAAACTTGCTTTTTGAAATTTCCTGTATTTTTTTTCAATTATTTTCCATCCATAGTTGGTAGGATCTGCAGATGAAGAACCTGTGGGTATAGAGAATTGACTATATTACAAAATTGCTATGGTAAAAAAAGTACACATAAGCTTAATGTTTTAAGCTAACTTTGGCATTAGGTTTCACCCAATTTTCTAAATACACATTCTCTGGGAAATACAGTTGGCCCTTGAACAACATAGGTTTGAACTGGGTGGGTCTACTTACGTGCAGATTTTCTTCTGCCTCTGCTACCCCTGAGATAGCAAGACCAAACTCTTCCTTCTCTTCCTCAGTCTACTCAATGTGAAGACAATGAGGATGAAGACCTTTATAATGACCTACTTCCATTTCATGAGTAAGTGGAAAATAATAAAAATCTTTATAATTCTCTTAATAACATTTTCTTTTCTCTAGCTTACTTTATTGTAAGAATACAGTATATAATACATACAAAATATGTGTTAACCGTTTATGTTATTGGTAAGGCTTCTAGCCAACAGTAGACTATTAATAATTAAGTTTTTATGGAGTCAAAAGTTATACACGGATTTTTGACTGCATGGCACACTCAGTGCCCCTAATCCCAATGCTGTCTTGAGGGGTCAACTATATTTTAAATTTTAAATTACAGGTATGCAAACAAGGTCAGATAATTCTATTTCTAAAGACAGGAGGCACTTTAAAAACTGTAATTATAATTTTTACATGTTGTATAAATTGTATAATTTTTATTATCTAATTATGTAAAACAAAAGGACTATGTAGAAGTTTGTTCCAACAGAGTACTGTATATAAAATCATACAGTATAATTGGTAGTACACGGCATATACTAAACATATGGTCCTTAATCATTTTCGAAAGTAGTGGTTATCAAACTTTAACGTGAATCAGAATCACCAGGAGGACTTACTGAAACACAAATTGCCGAGCCCTCTCCTTAGGGTTTCAAATTCAATAGGTCTGGGGTAGAGCCCAAGAATTTGCATTTCTAACAAGTTTCAGATGGTGGTGATGATCCTGGTGTAGACGTAATACCACCATTTTAATGAAAGATTCAAAGTATAGTTTAAACAATTTCTAGATTGAACAATAATAATTCATTCTTCTTCAGCAGATATATGTTGGAAAACCACAGAATAGCAAGGGATAGATGCCATTTGAAATCTCAGATACCAGAAGATAAACCACTTTGAAATTAAATAGGTTATTTTGTACATCCTGAAGGAAATACTAATGGGAAAATACTTTCTAATGTATGCTTTGGGAAAATAACTGCAGTAAAGTTATTCAATTTTGCTTTTATAAAGTAACAGCATTAACAATAAGTCACTAATTAATATTTATGATCATATTTTAAATTGCTATTATGAATGTGTTTTGTGTTTATATATGTTTACCATTTATGTTATTGGTAAGGCTTCCAGCCAACATTAGACTATTAATAATTAAGTTTTTTTAATTATCTAATCTAATTCTCACAATAACCCTAAGAGGTAGATACTGTAATTACCTCCATTTTAAAGAAAAAAAAACTAAGATAAAGTGAGATTAAATAGCATAAATAGCATGTCCAAGATCAAACAGCACAGTCTGGATTTGAATCCAGGCATTCTAGTAACAGGACATGTGCTTAAAATAAAATTATTCTGGCCGGGCATGGTGGCTCACACCTGTAATCTCAACACTTTGGGAGGCCAAGGCAGGCAGATCACCTGAGGTTAGGAGTTTGAGACCAGCCTGACCAACATGGAGAAACCCCGTTTCTACTAAAAATACAAAAAATTAGCTGGGTGTGGTGGTGCATACCTGTAATCCCAGCTACTTGGGAGGCTGAGGTAGGAGAATTGTTTGAACCTGAGAGGCGGAGGTTGCAGTGAGTCAAGATCGCACCATTTTACTCCAGCCTGGGCCACAAGAGCAAAACTCCATCTCAAAATAAATAAATAAATAAACAAATAAATAATAAATAAAAGTATTCTGTCTTTAACATTTTTTATTTTACCCTCCATAATTAAAGAAACAATGATCCTAACCTAGGCTTTAGAATTCTGGGTATGAAAAAGTATACTACAGACAAACCAAAGTATTATATTTTGTTATTTTACTACTTTGAATGACACATATAAATTATGCAGAAAGTTACAATGAATTCATTCAGAATTTAAGACAGTAATTCAATATTCCTATAGCACTTTGCATATATTTCTATTATGACATATTTACCACATTGTAGCAACTAGTTATTTATATGTATTATGGTATATTAACAATCATATATTTGGTTTTACAATCAACTCCACATTTGGGAAAATACTTGAATCTGGAAAGTAATCATTTTTGGTGAGTAATAATGCCCAATAATCCCTCCTGGAGAGACATATGACAGTGACTGTACAACATTTGTTAACTCTATTTGTCAGTCCTACTGTGTATATATTAATAGATGTTCAGAAAATTAGCCCCATCTTGTGGATCACAGTAGTACTACAAATTCAGGCCTAACAGTCAAAACTTCGGAACTGTCAGTGATGTGTACATTATCTTGACTGACAAAAACTAAAAAACTTATGGCTAGCATTGGTGAGGAACCACCTTCACATACTGCTTTTGGTTGTATAACATAATACAACCTTTTCTAGGAAGAAATTTGCAAACCAGTTGTAAATATAAATAATATTCCATTCAAAATTTCACTTCTAGAAATTTATTCTGTAGAAATAAACAGACAAGTTAATAAACATGAATGTACTAGTGCAGCACTGTTCTTGGGAGTAAAAAATTAGAAACAGCCTAAATATCAATGTGGATACAATGTATCCTATGTAACAACAATCATGGGGGTAGCTAATGGTTGTCAGAAGCGCTTAATACGTACCAGGTGCCTTTTTTTTTTTTTTTTTTTTTTTTTTTTTTTTTTGAGACAGGGTCTCACTTTGTTATCCAGGCTGGAGTGCAGTGGCATGATTTTGGTTGGAGTGATTTCGGCTCCCTGCAGTCTCGACCTCCCAGGTTCAAGTAATCCTCCTACCTTAGCAAATAGCTGGGACTACAAGTAGCTGGGACTACAAGCCAAACACACATCACCATGCCTGGATAATTTTTGTATTTTTTTGTAGTGACAGGTTTTCGCCCTGTTGCCCAGGCTGGTCTCGAACTTCTGAGCTCAAGCAATCCACCCCCCTCAGCCTCCCAAAGTGCTAGGATTACAGGCATGAGCCACCACACCTGGACCAGGCACCATTCTTAAGTCTGACTTCAGAGCCCTAACATTGACCACTATGCTATACCATTTCTCAGAATGAACTATACATCCTCATAGGGAAGAATGTATATTATACAGTTAAATGAAAAGACTCAAGCTCAGAAGAATTGTATATTAGTATCAGTCCATTTAAAAATATGTTTATAAATGTATTAAAAGTCTAAAAGCCTAAACATTAAACTGTAAACCATGATTGCCTCTGAAGACTTGGATGAGGAGAAAGGAGATGACATTTTACTCTATATACTTTTCTACTGCTTGCATTTTTCATGTTAAATACATGTCAGATTCATATTTAAAATTACAATTTTAAAAAATTAGTTAATCTGAATCTTTAAAATAATTTTAAGTAGTTTAAAGACTTTTTTTTTCTTTTTTTCTTGAGACGGAGTCTTGCTCTGTTGCCCAGGCTGGAGTGCAGTGGCGCGATCTTGGCTCACTGCAACCTCTGCTTCCCGAGTTCAAGCGATTCTCCTGCTTCAGCCTCCTGAGTAGCTGGGATTACAGGTACACACCATCACGCCTAGCTAATTTTTGTATTTTTAATAGAGATGGGGTTTCACCACGTTGGTCAGGCTGGTCTCGAACTCCTGACCTCGTGATCCGCCCACCTCGGCCTCCCAAAGTGCTGGGATTACAGGCGTGAGCCACTGCGCCCGGCCAGGACATTTTTTTTCAAGCTGAAAAGGATGATTTCCTATAAGCTGAGGCTAATTGCCCAGTTAATGAAAGCATGAGGATCGTCATGTAAGGCAAAACACACAAAAAAAATCTTTTTAAAAATCAGGAAAATGACGTACCTTCAAGGTGCTTAAAGTCTCAGAAATTCTAGGTAAGTAAGGTTTATAATTGTCATTTCTTGGTATGAATGGCACATTGAACATGCACATCTAATTTTGATCCTCCCGCAAACCCCACTAAAACTATAGCAAAAAGAATTTTGAAAGGTATAAACCCCCAGCATATAGAAATAGGAGACAACAGCAGTAAAATTTTGGAAGCTGAAAGGAAATGGACAACTGGTAACTGACCTAGCAGACTTGAGAAAGTTTAAATCTAAGCCAGCATTGGGTAAAGCTGAGAACTACCCTGATTTCAAAAGGCTCAGTATTTTTGCATAGAAAACTGATCACTTTTTTTGTGATTTGTGTAAGGCTTTGACATGTCTTATAATAGTAATGCTGTTCTTTATAGAATTTATTTAATGTAAGGGAATACACTAGTAAAGAGTAAAACACCAGGCACAGTGGCTCTCACCTGTAATCCCGACACTTTGGGAGGCCAAGGCAGAAGGACTGCTAGAGCCAAGCACCTTGAGATCAGCCTGGGCAACAGAGCAAAACCCTGTCTCTACAAAAAAAGTTTTTTTTTTTTTTTTTTTTTTTTTTTTTTTGAGACGGAGTCTCGCTCTGTCACCCAGGCTGGAGTGCAGTGGCACAATCTCGGCTCACTGCAAGCTCCACCTCCCGGGTTCACGCCATTCTCCTGCCTCAGCCTCCTGAGTAGCTGGGACTACAGGCGCCCACCACCAGGCCCGGCTAATTTTTTGTATTTTTAGTAGAGACGGGGTTTCACCGTGGTCTCGATCTGACCTCGTGATCCGCCCGCCTCCGCCTCCCAAAGTGCTGGGATTACAGGCATGAGCCACCGCACCCGGCCTAAAATAATTTCTTAACAGATTCCTTAACAAAAACAAGCTGGGCACAGTAACATGGGCCTGTAGTCCCAGCTACTTGGAAGGCTGAGGCAGTAGGACTGCTTGAGCCCAGGAGTTGAAGGCCACAGTGAGCTATGATCATGCCTTTAAATAGTCACTGCACTCTAGCCTGGCCAACACAGCAAGATTCATCTCTATTTAAAAAAAATAAAAAGTCACTTGGCTATATGTTAGAAGTAAGCCTTGAGGATAAAAACATCCTTATTAAAAATAGTATCCCATGGTGAGTGAAAATATAAGCTGCTATTGTCCACTTGCTGTGTTCTGCTTTACTCAGAAGAACAATACTTTTTCTATTACTTTCCCTTGCTTATACAGAGCCAATATTTTAAAAAGCAATAATTAGGCAAATATGCAATTGTTGGCACTTCAACTAAGAAAGGAGAAATCAGGATGGGTTCAGGCTTTTTGGAAAGTAGCATGACATCTGCCAATAATACTCTGCTTTACTAATGATGTAGAGCTTGTAGCCAAATTCTGACCATATAACTTTCATTAGAGCTATCTCTCATTGTTTCTAGTTAGCACACACATACATAAATTCCTTCCCTGCTAAAATACAGAACAGCGTACCCTTTTTTTTTCTCTTTTTTTTCGAGACAGAATCTTGCTCTGTCACCCAGGCTGGAGTGTAGTGGTGTGATCTCGGCTCACTGCAACCTCCACCACCTGGGTTCAAGCGATTCTCCTGCCTCAGCCTCCCAAGTAGCTGAGACTACAGGCATGCACCACTACTAAAAATTTAAAACTTAGCTGGATGTAGTGGCAGACATTATATATTCCCAGCTACTCAGGAGGCTGAGACAGGAGGATCACTTGAACCCAAGAGTCCGAAGTTGCAGTGAGCTGTGACTGAGCCACTGCACCGCTAGGAATGTTTCCTTAGCCATAACAACAATACATGTACATGTGCACACTGTTTATACCATACCTAACTCATAAGAATATACAATCAATTCTTGATAATCCAAGAGCATAGTAACTGGTTTGCAGTTAAACTATGATTAAAATGCTATGGGGAATCTACTTTTATCTTTCTTATTAGGGAGAAGCTTGTTAGGAAACTGATGCTCAACCTCCTCCTTTAACCATACATAACAATGTAGCCCCCACACCCAAACCCCCACCACAGTATTTCTACATAGTCAAACCCCAAGCTCCCTCAGGTGTTCTGGTGCCTGCATTAGTTCTTCAAATTCCCCTCCTGGGGAAAGTTGGGGAGGATAAGGTTAATCAGTCTTTGCTACTTCATTACTAGACCTGGGTGGGGAATTAATTCTGTCTGGATTATTTGTGTGGTATTTGTGATTTGATTTTCATCCTCTCTAATGCTACCAGTTATTGCCATTAATAGTTGACTATATTATTATTATTTACTTTATTTATTTATTGAGACTGAGTTTCACTCTTGTTGCCCAGAATGGAGTGCAGTGGTGCAATCTTGACTCACCACAACCTCTGCCTCCGGGTTCAAGTGATTCTCCTGCCTCAGCCTTTCTGAGTAGCTGGGATTACAGGCCTGCGCCACCACGCCCGGCTAATTTTTGTATTTTTAGTAGAGATGTGGTTTCTCCATGTTGGTCAGGCTGGTCTCGAACTCCAGACCTCAGATGATCTGCCCGCCTCAGCTTCCCAAAATGCTGGGATTACAGGCGTTAGCCACCACACCCGGCCGACTATATTGTTTATAGTAAACTATTCACTATTACTAGGAAGGAAGTATAACTTAGGAGGAAGTATAAGTTAGGAATCTATAACAACTTTAAACATTTTACTTCTGTTTTTTGTAAAAAAAAAAAAACTGCTTGGCAAAGCTAAATTTTATGCAATCATTTTAACTCATAAGTGGTCAGTTTAAATCATTGCTTTAATATTACTCATATAGTATATATTTTAGTAAAGTTAGTAATATAATAGAGAATTAAATAATAAATCCCAGGTAGTTAAACAGTCTCTGAGACACGAGTTAACACTACATTAATACTGCTAAACATCTGTTAATCTGCATTATAAAAATACCAGAAGCATTACCTTGGTGTTCCCCTAAATCCATGTCAAGTTGTCTAATTTCTTCATTAAACTGATCTATCTTTTCTTTTATATCTGTTAACCTGTTGAAAATATTTTTAATGAATTTATGAAGGAAATGTAGACATTCAATAAAAACAATTGATGGGAAGGTTAGATATCTTTTCCAAGTTGCATAAACAATATCTAAAAATAATATGTCTTATTCTAAGAACAATACTATATCTGACGATGACATTAGGATATCTTTTCCAAGTTGCATAAATATCAAAAAATAGCATATCCTATTATGAGGACAATACGATAAATTTAGAGAGGAAGAATCTTGTCTAGATCTTTTTTTTTTTCTTTGAGACGGGATCTTGCTCTGCCACCAGGCTGGAGTGCAGTGGTGCGATCTCGGCTCACTGCAACCTCTGCCTCCCGGGATCAAGCGATTCTCCTGCCTCAGCCTCCCGAATAGCTGGGACTACAGGCACGCGCCTCCATGCCCAGCTAATTTTTGTATTTTTAGTAGAGACGGGGTTTCACCATGTTGGCCGTGATGGTCTCGATCTCTTGACCTCGAGATCCACCTGCCTCAGCCTCCCAAAGTACTGGGATTACAGGCGTGAGCCACTGCGCCCAGCCTAGATCTTTTTTATTGATTCATATTTGGAGCCCAGGTATATTCTGAGAACACTAGGTTGACTGACTTAAACAGCACACCCCTTCCCAACTTTCCTTTGAGTTTGATTTGCAGTATTAAGAAAATGAAAAATATTTAACAATACTTTTTGTAGGTTTCTATAAGCCGAATTAAGTTGGAAGTCTCAAAAATGAGAAAATAAGGGAAAAGCTACCACTGGCAGAACATTATATGGGTTAATATTTTAACATAAAGCAGTTACACTTACTATAAAGCTACCATAACAAAAACAATGTGGTATAGGCATAGGGATAGACATATCAATGGACTAAAATTGTGAGTCCAGAAATAAGACCATATATCTATAGCTAACTGATTTTTGACAAGGGTGCTAAGGTAATTAAATGGGGAAAGAAGAGTATTTTCAATAAATGGTGCTGGGAAAAGTGCATATGCAGAAGCTAAGGGATTCCTACCTCACATCATACACAGAATTAACTTGAAATGGATCAAAGATCTAAATGTAAGAACTAAATTACCAAACTCTTAGAAGAAAACATAGACATGGTCTTTATGACCTTGGATTAGGATTGCTTTCTTAGATATGACACTAAAAGCAAGAGCAACAAAAGAAAAATAGAAAAACTGGACATAATCAAAATTGGAAACTTTTATGCTTCCAAGGACACCAAGAAAATGAAAAGATAATTCATAGAACAAGGGAAAATTTTTACAAATCATGTATCTGATGAGACCTCTATCTAGTATATATAAGGAAATGTTACAACTCAGTAATGAAAAACAATCTAGTTTAAAAAATGAGCAAATGAACTAAGTAAACATTTCCCCCAAAGAATATGGCCAATAAGCATATGAAAGGAACTTCAACATCATTAGCCATCAAACAAATACAAATCAAAACCATAGTCAGACACCGCTTCATACCCATTAGGGATGGCTATAACAAAAAAGGAGATAATAACAAGTGAGGATGTGAAAAAACTGGAACCCTCACATGCTGCTCATATGCTGCTCTTATTATATTACACAGAAATGTAAAACAGTACCAATTCTTTGAAAGTCTGATAGAATTCAGCTGTGGCTCCATCTGGTCCTGGACTTTTTGTTGGCAATTTTTTTTTTTACCATTTCAATCTCACTGCTTGTTAATGGTCTGTTCAGAGTTTCTATTTCTTCCTACTTTAATCTAAGATTGTGTATTTCCAGGAATCTATCCGTCTCCTCTAAGTTTTCTAGTTTGTGCGTGTAAAGGTGCTCATTGTAAGCTTGAACGGCCTTTTGTATTTCTGTGGTATTGGTTGTAGTATCTCCCATTTTGTTTCTAATTGAGCTTATTTGGATCTTTTCTCTTCTTTTCTTGGTTAATCTTGCTATTGGTCTATCAATTTTATCTTTTTAAAGAACCAGCTTTTTGCTTCATTTATCTTTCATTTTTTTGTTTCAATTTAATTTAGTTCTGCTCTGATGTTTGTTATTTCTTTTCTTTTGGTGGGTTTGGCTTTGGTTTGTGCTTGTTTCTCTAGTTCCTTGAGCTGTGACGTTAGATTGTCTATTTGTGGTCTTTCAGACTTTTTGATGTAGGCACTTAATGCTCTGAATGTTCCTCTTAGCGCTGCTTTTGCTGTATCCCAGAGGTTTTAATAGGCTGTGTCATTATTATTGTTCGGTTCAAAGAATTTTTAAATTTCCATCTTGATTTCATTGTTGACCTAAAGATCATTCAGGAGCAAATTATTTAATTTCCATGTATCTGCATGGTTTTTACGGTTCCTTTTGGAGTTGATTTCCAATTTTATTCCACTGTGGTCCGAGAATACTTGATATAATTTTGATTTTCTTAAATTTATTGAGACTTGTTTTGTGGCCTATCATATGGTCTGTCTTGCAGGATGTCCCATGTGCCGATGAACAGAATGTATATTCTGCAGTTGTTGGGTAGAATGTTCTATAAATATCTGTTGAGTCCGTTTGTTCTAGGGTATAGTTTAAATCCATTGTTTCTTTGTTGACTTTGTCGACTTTGTCTTTATGACCCATCTAGTGCTGTCAATGGAGTACTGAAGTCCCCCACTATTAAGTGTATTGCTGTCTATCTCATTTGTTAGGTCTAGTGGTAATTGTTTTTTACATTTGGGAGCTCTAGTGTTAGGTGCATGTAGATTTAGTACTGTGATATTTTCCTGTTTGATTAGTCCTTTTATCATTACATAATGTCCTTCTTTGTCTTTTTCAACTGTTGTTAAAGTCTGTTTTGTCTAATGTAAGAATAGCTACTCCTACTTGCTTTTGGGACCATTTGCATGGAATATCTTTTTCCATCCTTTTACCTTAAGTTTACTTGAGACCTTATGCATTAGGTGAGTCACTTGAAGATGGGAGATACTTGGTTGGTGAATTCTTATCCATTCCGCTATTCTGTATATTTAAGTGGAGCATTTGGGCTGTTTATATTCAATGTTAGTATTAAGATATGTGGTATTGTTCTATTCATTGTGCTAGTTATTGCCTGAATACCTTGGTTTTTCATTTCCATTGTGTTGTTTTATAGGCCCTGTGAGATTTATGATTTAAGGAGTTTCTACTTTGGTGTATTTTGAGGTTTTGTTTCAAGATTTAGAACTCCCTTTAACTGCTCTTGTAGTGCTGCCTTGCTAGTGGTGAATTCTCTCAGCATTTGTCTGAAAATGACTTTATCTTTGCTTTATTTACGAAGCTTAGTTCCAATGGATACAAAATTCTTGGCTGATAATTATTTTAAGGAGTCTAAAGGTAGGACTCCAATCCCTTCTAGCTTGGAGGGTTTCTGCTAAGAAATCTGCTATTGATCTGATAGGTTTTCCTTTATAGGTTACCTGATGCTTTTGTCTCATAGCTCTTAAGATTCTTTCCCCTGTCTTGACTTTAGATAATCTTATGACTATGCCTAGGTGATTATCTTTTTGTGATGCATTTCCCAGGTGTAATCTTTGACATTCTTTCTTTTCTTTTCTTTTTTTTTTTTTTGGAGATGGAGTCTCGTTCTGTCACCCAGGATGGAATGCAGTGGCATGATCTTAGCTCACTGCAACCTCCACCTCCCAGGTTCAAGTGGTTTTTCTGCCTTAGCCTCCCAAGTAGCTGGGACTACAGGTGCATGCCTCTATGCCCAGGGGATTTTTGTATTTTTAGTAGAGACAGGGTTTTACCTTATTGGCCAGGCTGGTCTTGAACTCCTGACCTCATGTTCCGCCCACCTCGGCCTCCCAAAGTGCTGGGATTACAGGTGTGAGCCATCGTGCTCAGCCATGACATTCTTATATTCGGATGTCTACATCTCTAGCAAGGCCAGGGAAGTTTTCCTTGATTATTCCCTCAAAAACATTTTCCAAACTTACAGATTTGTCTTCTTCCTCAGGAACACCCATTATTCTTAGGTTTGGCCATTTAACAGAATCTCAAACTTTTTGGAGCCTTTGTGCTTTTTTTTTTTTTTTAATTCTTTTTTGGTCTTTGTTGGATTGGGTTATTCTGAAAGCCTTGTCTTAGAGCTCTGAAGTTCTTTCTTCTGCTTGTTTGATTCTATTGTTGAAACTTTCCAATGTATTTTGCATTTCTCAAAGCGTGTGTTTCATTTCCAGAAGTTGTGACTGTTTTTTTATTTATGCTACATATTTCTCTGGAGATTTTTTTATCCATATCCTGTATTTGAAATTTCTTTAAGTTGGTTTTCACCTTTCTCTGCTGGCTCCTTGAGTAACTTAATAACTGATCTTCTGAATTCTTTTTCTGTCAATTCAGAGATTTCTTCTTGGTTTGGATCCATTGCTGGTACTAGTGTGATCTTCTGGAGATGTTACAGAACCTTGTTTTCTCATATTACCAGAATTGTTTTACTGGTTCCTTCTCATTTGGGTAGACTATGACAGAAGAAAGATCTGAGACTCAAGACTGCTGTTCAGATTCGTTTGTCCCATGAGGTGATCCCTTGATGTGGTGCTCTCTCCCTTTCCCTAGAGATGGGGCTTCCTGAGAGCCAGACTGCGGTGATTGTTATTGCTGTTCTGAGCCTAGCCACCCACCAGAGCTACCGGGCTCCAGGCTTGTACTTGGGAGGGTCTGCAAAGAGTCCTGTGAAGTGATCTGTCTTTAGCGTCTCAGCTGTGGATACCAGCACCTGCTCTGGTGGAGGTAGCTGAAGAGTGAAGCGGATTCTGTGAGAGTTCTTGGTTGTAGTTTTGTTTAGTGCACTGGTTTCTTGAATGCTGGTTATGCTGGCAGTGAAGCTGTCATGTGAACAGACTCAGGGCCTCTGGTTAGTGTGGATATTACAGGCAGTGGAATTAGCTGTTGTTTTCTTCTTCCCTTGGAGCAGGATTGTTCTGTTATGAATTGCTGTAATGGTTTGTGTTGGTTGGCCTCCAGCTAGGAGGTGGCACTTTCAAGAGGGCATCAGCTGCAGTAGTATGGGGGGATACAAGCTTGCCCTAAGGTCACCTGAATAAATATTTGGGTTTCTCAGGTGATTGGTGGGGCCATAGGCCTGCCACAAGTTTATGTCTTCTGTCTTTGGCTACGAGGCGGGTAGAGAAAGACCATCAGGTGGGGGCAGGGTTAGGTGTGTCTCAGCTCAGACTCCTCTTGGATGGCGCTGGCTGTGGCCAATGTGGGTGATGGAAGGGGTGGTTTCAGGCCAAAGAAGTTATGTTCCAAGGGGGATATGGCAGCTTCTGCTGCTGATCTTACTGAAACTATTCCAAAAGATAGAGAAAGAGGGAATCTTCCTTAAATCATTCTATGAAGCCAGTATCACTCTAATACCAAAACCAGGAATGAACATAACAAAAAAAAGAAAACTATGGACCAATATCCCTGATGAATTCAGAGGCAAAAATCCTCAAAAAAAAAATTAGCCAACCAAATCCAGCAGCATATCAAAAAGATCCTCCATGATCAAGTGGGTTTTATAGCAGAGATGCAGGGATGCGTGAACATACACAAGTCAATAAATGTGATACACCACACAAACAGAATTAAAAACAAAACTCATATGATCATCTCAATAGATGCAGAAAAAGCATTTGACAAAATCCAGCATCCTTTTATGATTAAAACCCTCAGCAAAATCAGCATAGAAGAGACATATCTTAAGGTAATAAAAGCTATCTATGACAAACCCACAGCCAACATTATACTGAACAGGGAAAAGTTGAAAGCATTCCCCCTGAGAACTGGAACAAGACAAGGATGCCCACTCTCACCACTTCTATTCAACACAGCACTAGAAGTCCTAGCTAGAGCAATCAGAAAAAAAAAAATGAATAAAGGGCATCTACATGAGTAAAGAAGAAGTCAAACTGTCGCTGTCTGCTGATGATACGATCATATAACTAGGAAACCCTGAAGACTCATCCAGAAAACTCCTAGATCTTATAAATAAATTCAGTAAAGTTTCAGGACACAAAATCAATGTACACAAATCAGTAACACCGCTATATACCAACAGCAACCAAGCTGACAAAGAAATCAAGAACTCGGTCGGGCGCGGTGGCTCATGCCTGTAATCCCAGCACTTTGGGAGGCCGAGGTAGGCAGATCACAAGGTCAGGAGGTCGAGACCATCCTGGCTAACACAGTGAAACCCTGTCTCTACTAAAAATACAAAAAAGCTGGGCGTGGTGGCATGCGCCTTTAGTACCAGCTACTCGGGAGGCTGAGGCAGGAGAATTGCTTGAACCCGGGAGGTGGAGGTTGCAGTGAGCCAAGATTGCGCCACTACACACCAGCCTGGGCGACAGAGCGAGACTCTGTCTCAAAAAAAAAAACAGAGAAAGAAAGAAATCAAGAACTCAACTCCTTTCACAACAGCTGTGAAAATAAAATAAAACAAAATACAATACAATACAATACAATACTTAGGAATATGCCTAACCCAAAAGGTGAAAGACCTCTACAAGGAAAACTACAAAACACTGCTGAAAGAAATCATAGATGACAAAAACAAATGGAAACATACTCTATGCTCATGGATGGCTAGAATCAATATTGTGAAAATGACCATACTGCCAAAAGCAATCTACAAGTTCAATGCAATTCCCATTTCACCATCATCATTCTTCACAGAACTAGAAAAAAAAAATCCAAAATTCATATGGAACCGAAAGCGAGCCTGCATGGCCAAAGCAAGACTAAGCAAAAAGAACAAATCTGGAGACATCACATTACCCAACTTCAAACTCTACTATAAGGACTATAAGGTCACCAAAACAGTAATGTATTGGCATAAAAACATGTACATGGACCAATGGCACAGAATAGAGAACCCAGAAATAAAACCAAATACTGACAGTCAGCTGATCTTCGAAAAAGCAAACAAAAACATAAGGTGGGGAAAGGACACCCTATTCAACAAATGGTGCTGGGATAATTGGCCATAAGTAGGAGAATGAAACTGGATCCTCATCTCTCATCTTATACAAAAATCAACTCAAGGTGCATCAGAGACTTAAATCTAAGACCTAAACCCATAAAAATTCTAGAAGATAACATCAGAAAAACTCTTCTAGACATCGGCATAGGCAAAGACTTCATGAACTGAAAGAACCTAAAAGCAAATGCAACAAAAACAAAGATAAATAGATGGGACTTAATTAAACTAAAAAACTTCTGCACCACAAAAGAATCAGCAGAGTTAATAGACAACCCGCAGAGTTGGAGAAAATTTTCCTAAACTGTGCATCTGAGAAAGGGCTAATATCTAGAATCTACAACAAGTTCAAACAAATCAGCAAGAAAAAAATCCCATAAAAAAGTGAAAAGTGGGCTAAGGACATGAATAGACAACTCTCAAAAGAAGATACACAAATGGCCAACAATCATATGAAAAAATGCTCAACATCATTATTTATCAGGG
This sequence comes from Nomascus leucogenys, assembly GCF_006542625.1. Taxonomy (NCBI): domain Eukaryota; kingdom Metazoa; phylum Chordata; class Mammalia; order Primates; family Hylobatidae; genus Nomascus; species Nomascus leucogenys. The sequence goes on along the minus strand of NW_022095773.1, from coordinate 126,374 downwards.
AAATGCAAATCAAAACCACAGTGCAATACCACCTTACTCCTACAAGAATGGCCATAATTTAAAAATTTTAAAAAATAGATGTTGGTGTGGATGTGGTGAAAAGGGAACACTTTTACACTGCTTGTGGAAATATAAAGTAGTACAACCACTATGGAAAACAGTATGGAGATTCCTTAAAGAACTAAAAGTAGATCTACCATTTGATCTAGCAATCCCACTACTAGGTATCTATCCAGAGTTTCAAAATAGAAGTCTATATGAAAAGACACTTGCACACGCATGTTGACAGCAGCACAATTTGCAACTGGAAAAATATGGAAATAGTCAAAAGGCCAACAATCAACAAGTGAATAAAGAAAATGTGGTATGTATATGTGTGTGTGTGTATATATTTATACATATACATACATATATATTTATACATATACATACACATATATATATGTTTATACTACTCAGCCATAAAAAGAAACAAAATAATGGCATTCACAGCAACCTAGAGGGAGTTGGAGACAGTTATTCTAAGTGAAGAAACTCAGGAATGGAAAACCAAACATTGTATGTTCTCATTTATAAGTGGGAGCTAAGCTATGAGGACGCAAAGGTATAAGAATGATACAATGGACTTTGGGGACTTGGTGGGTAGAGTGAGAGGTGGGTGAGGGATAAAACACTACACAGTGGGTAGAGTGGACACTGCTTGGGTGATGGATTCATCAAAATCTCAGAAATCACCACTAAAGAAATTATTCACGTAACCAAATACCACTTGTTCCCCAAAAACTATTGAAATAAAAAAGATAGGCCAGGCGCAGTGGGTCACGCCTGTAATTCCAGCACTTTGGGAGGCCGAGGCGGGCAGATCACGAGGTCAGGAGATTGAGACCATCCTGGCTAACACGGTGAAACCCCGTCTCTACTAAAAATACAAAAAATTAGCCAGGTGCAGTGGCGGGCGCCTGTAGTCCCAGCTACTAGGGAGGCTGAGGCAGGGGAATGGTGTGAACCTGGGAGGCGGAGCTTGCAGTGAGCCAAGATTGGGCTGCTGCACCCCAGCCTGGGCGACAGAGTGAGACTCTGTCTCAAAAAAAAAAAAAAGAAATAAAAAAGATAAAATAAAGCTGCTTTAAATGTTCCTAAAAGAAAAAAATCTTCTCTTAGCCATAATAGTATAGAAATTTGCTTCCAGTTACAAATAACAGAAAAAAAATTAGTTTCTTAGTACCTTAGCCGGTATTGCAAAAGACTTAACACGGGCTGCAATTCAGCTCATATTAGAGACTGTGATTCCAAAATTTAATTTCATAAGTTGTAATCAGCGACAAAAACATTACAATAGAATATGAGAGACATTAAAAGGCAATTTCATCACTGTTGACTACTTATTAATTTACAACCTAGTTGATTAAAATTAAAACAATCTTAGCCGGGTATGGTGCCGTGTGCCTGTAGTCCCAGCTACTCAGGAGGCTGAGGCATGAGAATCCCTTGAACCCAGGATGTGGAGGTTGCAGTGAGCCAAGATTGCACCACTGCATTCCAACCTGGGCGACAAACCGGGACTCTGTCTCAGAGAAAAAAAAAAATTAAATTAAAACAATTGGTATGCTTTCTGGTGGCTGGTGGTAAAATGATTGTTTTACAAATTTCAACTAAATGTATTCAAATACAAATAAATGAAATGTAAAATGGTAAAGCTGTTTTGGAAAACAGTCTGGCAGTTCTTCAAAAAGTTAAACATAGTCATGAGTCAGCAATTCCACTCCTAGGCATATATACAAGAGAAGTGAAAACATATGTCCACACAAAAACTTGTACATGGATGTTCATAGGAGCATGATTCATAATAATAAAAAAATGGTAACAGCCCATACATCCATTATTGATAAATGAATAAAATATGGTATATCCATACAATGGAATACTATTTGGAAATAAAAATTAATAAAATACTAAGCATGTATTAATAAAAACTAATACATGCTTAGTATTTTATTAATTTTTATTTCCAAATAATATTCCATTTGTCTTAGTTTTCAAGGCTCACCTATGAGCCTTGGAACAGAACACAGAACCCAGAAATAAAGCCAAATACCAATAGTCAGCTGATCTTCGAGAAAGCAAGGCTCACTGTGCTAAGTGAAAGCATCCTGCCACACAGAAGCACATATTGAATGATTCCATATATATGAAATGTCCAGAATAGGCATGGCTAGAGCTGGGACAGGGATAAGGGAGGTGACGGTTAAAGGGTGGAGGGTTTTATTGGGCTGACTGAATAGTTCTAAAATTGACTGGGGGCATGGCATACTGGCTCACAGCTGTAATCCCAGCTCTTTGGGAAGCTGAGATGGCAGGATCACTTGAGGCCAGGAGCTGGAGACTAGCCTGGGCCACATAGCAAGATCTCGACTCTACTAAAAATAAAAATAAATTAGCCAGATATGGTGGTGTGTGCCTGTAGTCCTGGCTACTTGGGAGGTTTGAGCCCAGGAGTTTGAGGTTACAGTGAGCTATGATCATGCCACTTGCACTCCAGTCTGGGCAGCAGAGTGAGACCTGGTCTCAAAAAGATAAAAATAAATAAAAATGGAAAAATAAAGGTGATTTAGGTGATGGCTGCACACTTCTGTGAATATATTAAAAAGTTTTAAATTGTTTACATTAAATATATCCATTATATGGTATAAAGTATATCTTAATAAAGATACTTATAAAAAACAATTATATTATACAATGGCTCTTAAACACTCAAAGAAATATTTAAAGCTCTAAGTAAAATTGAAAGAATGAAAGCCACTACTGTACCTTTAGAATGTAATTTTTAAAGTGAGAAATGGATGTAAAATGTCCTAGTATAAAGATACTTACTGTCTTTCCATGCTGGCTATTTCCTGAGTATCGTCTTTAATCTACAAAGGCATAAAAAGAGAGTGGTATTTAAAAAAATAACTCATTGTAAGGCTATCTTAAAGATAATTTCCTTCTAGAGTACATGGTACTAAAGTGTCAAATGTAGTCTCTTCCTTGAAATCTATTTTTAGATTTCAACCTTTGAAGTTAAAGGGAACAGCACCAAGGAACCATTCACAGATTCCATCCTTTTTCCTCAAAGTAAGGGTAGTAACTGATATAGTCACAGCTACCCTCTGGGCACCACGAGGTTAGCAATCTTCAGGCCTGGATAAGTTGATATAAACATCTAGGATTTCTGAGATTCCCTTCAGTTTCCCACAAGGTAGGGTTGCTAGATTGAGCAAGCCCAGTCAAATTTGAATTTCAGATAAATAGTGAACATCTTTGAGAGGATATATGTACCATGTAATATTTGGAATATCCGTATCATTCACAAGCAGTGAATAATTTTTCCATATACATATATATATCTGAAAGATTATTTATTGCTTATATGAAATTCAAATTTAAGTAGCCATTCTATATTTTATGTGGTAGGCCTACCTCAAGATCACTCCTCCCCACCCTTCAGTGATTTCTTTCCAAGGAACTACACAGGTTCTAGATTTAATACCTTTCTGGAATGATTCTAATCATTAAATAGTCCCTGAATTGATACCTACGTTTCTTCTAAATGCACTGGGCTTGATCTAAGTCTAAGGGCAAAGGAGTCCCTGACTGGAGCTGTGCCCAAATACATATGAAGTTCTCCTAAGGCCCTTATAGTTAGGATGTGTCAGGATAAACAACATGCTAATTATAATTTGGAGCTAAACTAAATCCACCCTTGGGGTAGTAAGAAAGCTACTAAATACACGTTACATGTGTCATGACTTTAGGACATATGATAATTTCACAGGACATTTTAATTCCATTCTCTTCATGGAGGCACTGATAATAACAACCACAAAAAGTCATTAGCCTTGGGATACTCCATTTTCTAAATACAAGGCCCAAAACAATAATGAAACGTATCTTCAAAAAGATTATCTAAATATTTAATGACCAATAAAGAAGAGTTTCAAGTATTCCTAATAAGGAAAAGTTAGCTTCACCTAAGTTAATATGAAATACTTGATTAAGAAAATCTAGGCTGGGTGCCTATAGTCCCAACACTTGGAGAGGCTGAAATGGGAGGATTGCTTGAGGCCAGGAGCTGGAGACCAGCCCAGGCAACACAGTAAAACCCTATCTCTACAAAAAATAAAAATAAAAAATTGGTGTGTTGGCACATGCCTGCAGTCCCAGCTACTCGGGAGGCTGAGGTGGAGGATCACTTGAGCCCAGCAGCTCAGGGCTACAGTGAGCTATGATTGCACCACTGTGCTCCAGCCTGGGTTACACAGCAAGATCCTACATCAAAAATAATAATAATAATAATAATAATAATAATAATAATAATAAAAGGAAGAAAATCTAGATTAAAAAGTCATTTCTTCACATAAACTATTTTTAGACAATACACTTACTAGCTTTACTACTTGCATTAATATCCCTTAAATAAAACAAATCAATACATGTACCAAAACCAGACATCTCAAAATAAGTATGTTTGTTTTGCCCACCTGCTTAAGTAATTTCTCTCTCTCTTCCATTGGAGATCCTATGCTTTTGTCTTCTGCAATCATTTGATCTCGATGGGACTCCAACTCATAAAGTTTTTCATGCAGCAATACCGCCTCCTGTTTCACCTGGGAGTGAGCTATTTCCTAAAGGAAAATAAGAAGGTAAAGTTTTAATTAGTATTTTATCAATAATTATTCTAAAATAGGTTTCAGTTTATAAGAATGGGGGTAAATTTAAACTACCAGTATCTTTAAATACAGACAGCAAATATCATTAGTACTCAGTAATGCTACAAAGCACATTCCTAAATTGGAAGAATAAAAATAAATCCTGTATATTTTAATAAGCTATTTTCAGTCTAAGATTCACAAGAAGTTGATAGCCTCAGTTTATTTTATTTTCCACATATAAGACCTGAATAAATATAGGACAACTCTACCAATGGGAGGATAAAGACAATGTCAAAACATATGTACAACTTTAAACACAATGTCTGATTCAAAGTCCATAGAAGTGATCTTTGGAGAGAAGATATTTTTCCCTAAATAGGTCATAACATATTTTTCCACAATTTTGTGGGTTGAATTGTGTCTGCTCAAAAAGGTAAGCTGGAGTCTTAACATCATAAACCTGTCAATTTGACCTTTATTTGGAAATAGGCTCTTTGCATATTTAGTCAAGTTAAGATAAGGTCATGAGGGGTGGGCCCCAATCCAATATGATGGTGCCCTTTATAAGAAGAGTACAGACACAACAGAGACACACAGGGAGAATACCATGTTATGACTCAGGCAAAGACTGGAGGGATGCAGCTGCAAGTCAAGCAACATCAAGAGCTAATGGATACCACTAGAAGCTAGGAAGAAGCAGAGCAAGATTCTTTCTAGAGTCTCAGAGGAAGCATGGCTCTGCTAACACCTTGATTTCAGACTTCCAGGCTCTGTAACTGTGAGAAAATTTGTTTGTTTGTTTTAAGCCACCCAGTTTGTGATATTCTATTACAGCAGCACCAGGAAATTAACACATGAAATAACAGTTACTGTGTACTCACCACTATCCCACCTTTCACAAAGAAAAAAATAAGGATGTGACAAAAATGTTATTAGATATCAAAAAAAAAGGTAGGAATGGTGGTGGTGATGATTAAAATGACATTTGAAACTCTTGTTTACTGAGCGTCTGTTCTGTGCCAGATACTATACTACATGTTATTTATATGCTATCTCTACTATCCAAAGTGACACTCTACAAGATAGTACTATCATCTCTCTTTTACAGATGAGAAAACTAAGGATCTGACATGTAAATAACTTTTCAAAGTTAACAAAGACATAAGAGTTAACAGTGACATTTGAAACCAGACCTACAGCATGAACAAAACAAAATTCTTAAGAGGGAAGACCTCATTTTTTTTTCTTTTTTGAAACGGAATTTCACTCTTTGACCCAGGCTGGAGTGCAGTGGTGCGATCTCGGCTCACTGCAAGCTCCGCCTCCCAGGTTCAAGCAATTCTCCTGCCTCAGCCTCCCAAGTAGCTGGGATTATAGGTGCCTGCCACCACGCCCAGCTAATTTTTGTATCTTTAGTAGAGATGGGGTTTCACCATGTTGGCCAGGCTGGTCTCAAAACTCCTGACCTCGTGATCCGCCCATCTCGGCCTCCCAAAGTGCTGGGATTACAGGTGTGAGCCACCGTGCCTGGCCAACCTCTTCTCTTCTAAAAGTATGAAAGAAGGAACCTCCAAAAAAGGAACAAGTAGACAAGATAATTTTTCAAAGTCCATAAGCAATTGATTATATATACAGTTCAAGTAACAGATTAGGCATCAGATAAGATAAAAAAAAAAGCCATGCTAAAAAGACATATAGAAGAAATGCAGATATTTTACGCTATCCTTTTTCATAGTATCTTCTCCTTTTTGCCTAACAATCCTATAGATGTATTTGAATTTCATCTTGATAAAACTGTTCTGGAAGACTTAAGCTCCTGTTAATCCTTCACCTGATTTTTTCCACTCTTGTGAACTGAATAAGCATGACCTAATACGTTGTACAGTAGTGAACATAAAGTATTCAATAAATACTAGTTGATTGACCACTATCTGACAGATATTTTCTTGAAGAACAAGTCCTAAATAAATAAATAAAAGAAATCTGGGCTGGGTGTGATAGCTCACACCTGTAATCTCAGCACTTTGGGAGGCCAAGGCAGGCGGATCACAAGGTCAGGAGTTCAAGACCAGCCTGGCCAACACAGTGAAACCCTGTCTCTACTAAAAATACAAAACTTAGCCCGGCATGGTGATGCATGCTTGTAATCCCACTACTCGGGAGGCTGAGGCAGGAGAATTGCTTGAACTCAGAAGGCGGAGGTTGCAGTGAGCCAAGATTGTGCCACTGCACTCTAGCCTGGGCAACAGAGCAAGACTCCACCTCAAAAAAAATTTTTTTTTTCAAAGAAAGAAATCTGGCAAAAGTTAAATAGAATTAGTAACTTATGTTATCTTAATTTACACATATTGTGTATTTTTAAAACTCTTATTATTTTAGGCATAAATGTACTGACATCAGAGAAGAACGGCATCAGTACAAAAAGTAAATCTAGGGTTATAGCTTATGCTTTTTCCTATGGAAACTAAACTCACCAAGTGAAGTAAGACTTGACTCTCTCAAACCCACTCCAAAAAAGAACCATGAGGAATTCTGCAAGCTGGTTGTATTAATACTAAATGTGGTCCTTCTTTCTTTAAGCGTATTTCCATCACCAGAGATCCAAGGAAATAAAAATTAAGTGTATTTATAGATGGACAACCAGATACAGAAAACTACCTATTTTTTTTTTTTTAGACGGAATCTTGCTGTGTCGCCCAGGCTGGAGTGCAGTGGCGTGATCTTGGCCCACTGCAAGCTCTGCCTCCTGGGTTCACGCCATTCTCCTGCCTCAGCCTCCCGAGCAGCTGGGACTACAGGTGCTTGCCACCACGCCCGGCTAATTTTTTGTATTTTTAGTAAAAACGGGTTTTCACTGTGTTAGCAAGGATGGTCTCGATCTCCTGACCTTGTGTTCTGCCTGCCTTGGCCTCCCAAAGTGCTGGGATTACAGGCGTGAGCCACCACGCCCAGCCAACTACCTTACTATTTTTAATTAAATAACTTTTTCCATAGCAAATTCTCAAAAGAATTAATTACAAAATACTCATTTCTTTTGCAAGCTAGGGTGTCAGCAATCTGTCAATCCACAACAGTTCCTAATACTGTCATCATGATATCTACCTGAATCCACAGGAAATCAGGAAAGGGAGGCAAGATTTGAGGTACAGACAGTATACTGAAACACCAAAAATATGAAAAAGGAGTTCAAAGAAAAAGAAATTCATTGGCCAAAAATGATATAAACAGATATTCAACTTTATGCATAAATAAATGAAAATTCAAATAAGGTAGTAATTTTTACCTATCAAACTAGCTAAAATTGGAAAAGTCAGATAATATTTGCTGTCAGTGAATGCAGGGGAAATAAGCATTCACATACATTACATCTAGAAGTAAAAGTTGGAACAATCTTTTTGAAGGCAATTTGGCAATCTGACAACATTTTTAAACTGTATACATTTTGACCCATTGTGAGAATTCAATCTTATGATATAACTTTGCATAAAATGTATGCTTTCACAGGAGTATTGTTTATAATCCCGGAAAACGAAAAACAACCTGTTATTTACAAGGCTGTGTTATAATTATACAACATAATACAATGTAGTAATTTAAAATAATGAGGTTCTCTAAGAACTGATATAAATAGACACTGAAGATACAATGTTAGGGTGAAAAAAGAAAGCTGCAGATAGCATAGCAAGTAGGAACCCCACTTGAGGTTTTCCACAACTGTAAAACCAAGATGGGATTTAGGACTCTTGTGGGGATTACATGAAGATGATGCTGATATGTGTTTACAGCTCTAAAAAGCATACAGTAAGCACTTGATAAATGTCTTTCCAGTAGTTCTATCTGGAAAGAAGGACACAAAACAGACATTTTGGCTGGGCACAGTGGCTCACGCCTGTAATCCCAGCACTTTGGGAGGCTGAGGCGGGCAGATCACAAGGTCAGGAGCTCGAGACCATCCTGGCTAATACGGTGAAATCCCGTCTCTACTAAAAATACAAAAGAATTAGCTGGGTGTGGTGGCAGGCGCCTGTAGTCCCAGCTACTCTGGAGGCTGAGGCAGGAGAATGGTGTGAACCCGGGAGGCGGAGCTTGCAGTGAGCCAAGATGGCACCACTGCACTCCAGCCTGGGAGACAGAGCGACACTCAGTCTCAAAAAAAAAAAAAAAAAAAAAACAGACATTTTTACTTTCATCTTGTTCAACTATTTTTAAACCATAAGCACATTTTGTTTTGTGAAATAAAATGTTTTAAATAAATGAATAAAAATGTAAGTTTTTACATCCTTAAAGAGATGAACTCATGTCTCTCCCTCTTTGTTTTTATAATCTCTTGTGTATGTGTCTTTAAATTGCCATTAGAGGCTGAGCACAATGCCTCATCCCTGTAATCCCAGCACATTGGGAAGCCAAGGCAGGAGCACTGCTTGAGGCCAGGAGCTGTACACTAGCCATAACGAGACCCTGTCTTTACAAAAAGTAAAAAAAAAATTAGCCAGGTGTGGTGGTTCCTGCCTGAAGTCCTAGCTACTTGGGAACCTGAGGAGGGAGGATCGCTTGAGCCCAGGAGCTTGAATCTACAGTGAGCTACGATCATGTCACTGCACTCTAGCCTGTCTCTAAAAAAGACTCTGTCTCTAAAAAAATAATTTTTTTAATTGCTATTGGATTTTGCATGTCCTAGGTAGGGCAGAATGATTTGTTTTATACATAGTAGGTACTCAATAACTGAATCTAATTTCTTACCATACTAGGATCTTTGTGGGTCCAGAATAGGAAGAAAAAGTATTAAACCCCTATTAGTAAACTGCCAGATCAATATGTAGTTGAATTAGTTATATTAATATACTTGGCTGAATTAACTTTTTTAGCTGAGTAGTATGAGAACCCTTATCTGATTTTATACTTACTGCTTCCAGGCTCTCTTTTTTCATGTTCTGTAAATCCAATTGTTGTTGAAGTGTACCCAATTCCTAAGTGGAAAAAAAAAAGCAAACACAAATCCAAATTACATTAAGAATAATTTGTTGTAGTGGGGGGAGGGAGCTGGGAAAAAAATTTATTTCTCTGTTTCTCAACATTTCAAAGTGACTAAGTAAATTTTCTAAATATCTTCACTGGCATCTCACATTTTCACTAGAATTTATTAACACTTCATTATTTCTATTTTTCCCAACTTCTTTCATTGTTCTTAAAAACTTGCTGTGTGCCTTCAAAAAAAAAAAAAACTTGGTGAGTTTCTCAAAAGTAGCTAGACCTTAGACCTTTTCACACTGAATCATCACTATGTTCTGAGACATCAAATATCAGAAGCTTTCGAATTATGTCATTGTTTAAGGTTATTATTTAAAATTTTCATTTTTAACCGTGTTTTCATATCTTTTGCCTAATTTCTGTATACTGTACACACACACATATAACACATGCACACACACATACACTTACGTATATGTAAATATAAATATGGTTTACTCCTAGGATAAGATCCTTAAACTGTTTACTCATTCATTATCCCATACAAGATTAACTATATTTTGGTACTATTTTGGCATTTCTATCATACTCTTTGTTTTTAAGACAGAGTCTCGCTCTGTTGCCCAGGCTGGAGTGTAGTGGCATGATCTCGGCTCACTGCAACCTCCGCCTCCTGGGTTCCATCAAGTACCTGCCTCAGCCTCCCGAGTAGCTGGGATTACAGGGGCCTGCCACCATGCCTGGCTAATTTTTGTGTTTTTAGTAGAGACGGGGTTTCATCATCTTGGCCAGGCCATACTCTTTCTTCAATGCTTCCCAGTATCTTAGAAATCTTGTTTAAAATAAAAAGGTTACTAAATTGTCAGCAAAGGAATGTCTAAGAAACTAAAACTACAATCATTATTGGCATTTATGGGGCCTAATTATTTGCTTAATCTTTAGTTAAGGGCCATCTGGGCATGAAAGGGAACCATTATGACTGAGTATTGAGAGGATTCTCAATATCCCCTCAACAGGGACTTACATTGCTTATTTAATATTGCATGTTCTCACTCATCTGTAGGAGCCTAAAAAAGTGGATCTCGGCCGGGCGCTGTGGCTCACGCCTGTAATACAGGCACTTTGGGAAGCCGAGGGGGGCGGATCACCTGGCTAACACAGTGAAACCCTGTCTCTACTAAAAACACATAAAAAATTGGCCAGGCGTGGTGGCGGGCACCTGTGGTCCCAGCTACTCAGGAGACTGAGGCAGGAGAATGGCATGAACCCGGGAGGCGGAGCTTCCAGTGAGCCGAGATGGCGCCACTGCACTCCAGCCCTGGCGACAGAGCGAAACTCCGTCTCAAAAAAAAAAAAAAAAGGAGGTAGTAGAATGATGGTTACCAGAGGCTGAGAAGGTGGTGCCCAGTTGGGGGCATGGGGCAGTGAGGGGGAGAGAAGGAATAAATTCTCATGTTTGATAGAACAGTAGGGTGGCTATAGTTATCAATAATTAATTGTATGTTTCAAAATAGCCAGAAAAGGAGATTTAAAATGTTTCCAGCATAAGGCCGGGCGCGGTGGCTCATGCCTGTAATCCCAGCACTTTGGGAGGCCGAGGCAGGCAGATCACGAGGTCAGGAGATTGAGACCATCCTGGCTAACACGGTGAAACCCCGTCTCTACTAAAAAAATACAAAAAATCAGCCAGGCGTGGTGGTGGGTGCCTGTAGTCTCAACTACTTGGGAGGCTGAGGCAGAACAATGGCACGAACCCGGGAGGCGGAGCTTGCAGTGAGTGGAGATGTGCCACTGCACTCCAGCCTGAGCGACAGAGCGAGACTCTGTCTCAAAAAAAAAAAAAAATTAAAAAAAATTAAAAAAAAATAAGTTTCCAGCACAAAAAAAATGCTAAATGTTTGAGGTGATGAATATCCTAATTATCCTGATTTGATCATTATACATTGCATACATGCATGGAAATATCACATGTACCCCATAAATATGTACAATTGTGTATCAATAAAAAAATTCATTTTTAAAAATGGATATTTAGGCAATTTAATTACAGGACAATAGCCATTCAAATCATAATGCTAACAGGCAAAAAGGTTAGCTGTTTATTAAGCACGAAGGAATAGGAAAGTAAATATATATATGGATCTGGTCTATGAGGCCTCTTTTTTTTTTGAGACAGAGTCTCGCTCTGTTGCCCAGGCTGGAGTGCAGTGGTGCAATCTCAGCTCACTACTGCAACCTCCACCTATGATGCCTTTTAATGTTTGCATTAAAATCTATAACTGCAAGTATTTATAGACTTTTTAATTTATAGACTAGTATTTTTATAAATGCAAACATTTATAAAAAAGTATTTTTATAAATGCAAATATTTATAGACAAGTATTTTTATAAATGCAAGTATTTTCATGTGTCTTTATGAAATGCAAAATGAATAAATAGAAGCGAACCAAAACTAATAAGAGTAAAGGCTAGGTCATCAAACAGCATATGAAAATGAAGTTTTCTAAATAAATGCTTCTGAAATGTGAATATCTGTATGAATCAGATGGGGACCTTGTTAAAATGAAAACTGATCTCAAAGTATAGTCAAGTTCTCAGGGAATGCTGATGCTGCTGATATTCAAACTATACTTTTAGTAGCAAGAATGATACATGCTTGGCACACAGCAGTAATTTGTATTACCTGTAACAGTTTCTCATTTGTGGTTTTCATCTCTAGGTACTTGACTTGGTTTTCAAGAGACATATTTTTGATAATGTCATCTGCTGCTTGTTTTTCCTGTTCAATTTCTTCTTCTACACTTCTGATTTGTTTTTCTTTCCTGAAATCAGAAGCACGTAATATTCCCGACACTATATTGAGGAAAAAATATCCAATTATTTTATACAAGTCACGGTCCTAATTTAATAGGATACTTAAAGACATTCAACCATAGCGTGTGACTGAAAAGTCTTTATATTTGTACTAAAAAATGCTATTTGACCTATATAAAATTTGGCCCCATTAGCACAAACCTATTTTACATCTTTCTCTTCTCCATCCCTAAATTCCTCTATTTCCTTACTCTCCATTTTATTTTACTAAGAAATCACAAAGATTACCAAAAAGTCCTTAATGAATTATATATATGAGGATGCATTTATACCTTCAAAAGACAAATAAGTTATACCTTCAAAGACAAATAAGAGGCTGGGCTCGATGGCTCACGTCTGTAATCCCAGCACTTTGGAAGGCTGAGGCAGGTGGATCACTTGAGGTCTGGAGGTCAAGACCAGCCTGGCAAACATGGCAAAACACCCATCTCTACTAAAAGTACAAAAATTAACCGGGCGTGGTGGCGGGCACCTGTAATCCCAGCTACTTGGGAGGCTGAGGCAGGAGAATCACTTGAACCCAGTGGGGAAGAGGTTGCGGTGAGCCGAGATCGCGCCACTTCACTCTAGCCTGGGCAAAAGAGCAAAACTCCATCTCAAAAAAAAAAAAAAGACAAATAAGTTTTAGAATTGTGGTTTTGAAGCATCCTTTAGCCATAAATCTTTTTGACTAAATTAAATACTGTATAGAAGTTTCCCGTGTAAATCATCCAGTGTGGCTCTGACAGAACTAGGGAGTAGAGAGACCTGCAGTGCAATTTGATTTTTTAGTTATGGCTTTAGATTAATAATATGCTTTGCCTAAGTTCTCTTTTACTTACTGCTTTAGTTAACACTGCTATTTCACAAATTATTGCTATTTTTTAGCATTGTAAAATATTAAGCTCATTTCTCTAAAAACACAACAAACATTACAAATATAATCCTATAAAAGTAGTAATAGTGAAATTAATTAGAAGCAATAACCATTTTTATCATGTAATCAAAAGAAATACCAATGACATGTCACTTGTTGCCTAGGCAAGGTCAATTATTGATAGGGTAGAGAAAAATTCTGAAAAAAGAATAGGTAAGATGCCACTTATCTAAATACTTTCAAGATTTACATTTTATAAAAAGCTGGATTGAACATACATTTTCAGTCTCAAGATCATTAATTTCTATTTTGAGTTTCAAAATCTGATTAACCTATTACTGTTTACTCTCTTTCACTCATAGATACCAACTTCTATAGTTTTCACAATCATCAGCTAAGCCTGTGGATCCACATATCCCCTACACACCCTCTACACATTCATATCCTACTACTAGAATAAACAACCTGAACTCAGAAATTTCCCTACCAAAAAAAATCTCAAAATAACCAAATAAAAGATGAACATAATAAAACAACCTGGAACTTCAATTTATTTCTGTTTAACTGTTGGAGAAGAAGTGGTATCTTCACTTGGAGCTTCAATTACAACAGTAAAACAAATGTGTTTCCTGCTGCTACAATTTGTATAGGTATATGAGCTCACAGAATTTGAAAGAGGAAAATATCTATTTTCATAGATTAAGGATACTGAAGCCCAGTGGAATTAATCTTTTGGAAGGAATTCATTCTAAATTTGATTACTGACTACCAACAGTGTTTCTTCTTACAATGTAGGAAGATGAGAACTAATGTTATAAAGTATTCCATTTTACAGAGGAGAAATTACAGCATAAGAAAGGTAACTGACTTTCTAAAGGCCGTATGATGTCCAGGTGTCAGGTCTTTTTGATGCTTTGAGTACTTTGCTCCTGTTATAACTTGGCAGTAAAACCACTGATGATGGTGTCATAAAAGTAAGTAAACAGGCCGGGCGCGGTGGCTCACGCCTGTAATCCCAGCACTTTGGGAGGCCGAGGCGGGCAGATCACGAGGTCAGGAGATCAAGACCATCCTTGCTAACACGGCGAAACCCCGTCTCTACTAAAAATGCAAAAAAAATTAGCTGGGCGTGATGGTGGGTGCCTGTAGTCCCAGCTACTTGGGAGGCTGAGGCAGGAGAATGGTGTCAACCCAGGAGGTAGAGCTTGCAGTGAGCTGAGATTGCGCCACTGCACTCCAGCCTGGGTGACAGAGCGAGACTCCATCTAAAAAACAAAAAAACAAAAAAAACAAAAAACAATAATAAGTAAACAAAAACGTTGAAACTCAATAGAATACAAAACTTGGTGGTATCTTTACAATTTGAATCCCTCCCTCCTTTTCTCTCTCTCTCCCTTCCTTCCTTCCTTCCTTTTCCTCCCTCCCTGCCTCCTTCCCTTCCTCCTCCTCCTCCCCCTCCCTCTCCTCTCTCTTCTCTTCTCTCTCTTTCCCTCTCTTTCTTTCCTTCCTTCCTTCCTTCCTTCCTTCTCTCTCTCTCTCTCTCTCTCTTTTCTTTCTTTCTTGACAGGTACCACTTGTCACCCAGACTAGAGTGTGGTAGCACAATCATGGCTCACTGCATGCTCCAACTCAAGCCATCCCCCCACCTCAGCCACCCAGGTAACTGGGACTAAAGGCACACAACACCATGCCCTGCTAATGTTTTCACTTTTTATTTTGAGTAGAGACAAGGTCTTGCTAAGTTGGCCAGGCTGGTTTCAAATCCCTGAGTTCAAATTATTCTCTCATCTTAGCTTCTCAAAGTGCTGGGATTACAGGTGTCAGACTCAGCACCTGACCTGAATTTGAATCCTTCTAAGCACAAAATACCATCAGGACAAACATAAACTAATTTAGCAACAGTGTATCTTTCAAAAGTATGCTTTTTCAATATTGTAAACTCTAAATCAATAAGTAAAATTGTTAATATTTTAATAAAATTTTCAAAGAGTAATTAAGAAACACAAAGGTAGGCTGGGTGCAGTGGCTCACACTTGTAATCCCAGCACTTTGGGAGGCTGAGGCAGGGGGTCACCTGAGGTCAGGAGTTTGAGACCAGCCTGGCCAACATGGCGAAACCGCATCTCTACTAAAAATACAAAAATTAGCCAGGTGCAGTGCCGGGAGCCTGTAATCCCAGCTACTCAGGAGCCCGAGGCAGGGAGGAGAACTGCTTGAACCCAGGAGGTGGAGGTTGCATTGAGCCGAGATCATGCCACTGCACTCCAGCCTGGATGACAGAGCGAGACTTCGTCACAAAAAAAGAAAAAAAAAGAAAGAAACACAAAGGTTAGGCAAACAGCCTTACTTGTTATACTAAAAAAGGAAAAGACGACTTTAAGAAATTATTCTTCTAGTCAATCTTTTGCTAAGGAAGTCTAGTTTTTTTTTTTTTTTAAATCACCTGTTCACTGGGTACAAAGGTTAAAACAAAGTGAAATGTAATCGTACGATATACTTTTTTTAATGCTGTTGAAGAAACAGAGTAATTTCCTTTAGCACACAAGTCTTAGAGACAAAAGAAAAAAAGGTAAGATCTATATATTTATAGCTTTGGTTATTTTTTTTAAAATCATATTTAAGTTTGTTAAGTCTGTACAACCATCTTTGCCTTTAAGAAGTGATGAAAAATAAGAAAATATGATTATATTTTCACACAGTCTACCTCAAAAATACTATATACCTGGGACAGGGCCAAAGGGTCTTTCCTAAATAAAGTTAGAATACAATATTAAGTAATTGTTTTTGGGGGGGAAAAAAGGTTTCATCTAGCCAATCAAATTTATAAGATTTTTTATTTTAAAATATGTTAATCACAGAGCATTGTGAAGTGACACTCATCTAAAAGCCAATTTGCAAGATAAAAAAAGACTGGCCATGAGCTGATAATTATTGAAGCAGGGTGATAACTGTTCTTCTTACTTAGGTTTTTTACCTTGAAATTTTCCATTACAAAAAGGTTTTAAATTTGAAAAAAATCTACACAATAGTTAAATAAGGAAACGAAGTTAATTGTGTATTATTA
Organism: Nomascus leucogenys; assembly: GCF_006542625.1. NCBI lineage: Eukaryota > Metazoa > Chordata > Mammalia > Primates > Hylobatidae > Nomascus > Nomascus leucogenys. The sequence goes on along the minus strand of NW_022095773.1, from coordinate 109,921 downwards.
ACATCGTACTCTAAATACATTGAATTCTGGCATAAATATCTAAAACACTTAATGGAAAAACTACATTTAGATTTTATTTAACAAAACCAAAATAATTACAGCATCTCTTTATTTCATAGCATATAATAATCATATAAAGTAAATAACATAAGAAACATGTACTTGAAACTTTATTAAGAACAATGCTTCTTTTTCAGTATCTACCATTTCCTTTGAGTAAAGCTCTTTTTTTTTTCAGTAACATAGATCATATGCTAGGTAAAAATGCATGTAATTTTGTGAAAGAAAAGAAACTGGTATTCCATCTTCTATTCCAGTTTTCTATTTTATATTAGCTCCTAAGTAATCACTATATGAAACTCAACTATCATTTCAAAAAAAATCCAAATTAGAAAATATTCCAAAAGGAGAAAGAAAGCAACAATGACTGGCTTCCTTTTAAACCAACTGTTGAAATAGGCTAAACTGACTCATGGATAATTTCTGCATAATCTACTTGGCTAGCTATTCTGCCTATCTGATTTTTTCTTTTAAGACACCCAATAATGCGAGCAAATGCTTTGTCTGGGGACTTATTCAGTGTCATGATAATCAACATTCACCCCCTTTCAATCTTTCTCCTCTCAAAAGGCACACAAATATGTGAAAACTCTCACGGATAGTATGGCTCAATCAATTGTATTTCACAGCTTCAGACCTAACGATGCTTTAGATTTGTTGAATGCTTTCTTGTACAGAATCTACCTTGAGCTGAGTATACACTGCTTCTAAGATCTATCAAATGGAAAGGAAAAAAAATCCTTTTCTAATCCTTATGATCTTTTTCTTTTAGCGCACTTGAGAAAACAATTATTAGCATTAAATAGCAGATACAAATAATTAAATATAAAACCATACTCCATCTCCATTTCCACATAAGCTCATAGTCCTGTCTTGCCTCCATTACTTTTTTCACCTGCTTCTATTTCACATCAACTTTTAACTTAAATCTAGTTAATTTTCTTTGTAGCCTATTTGCTTTCTTTCACTATCCCCATCCTATTTGTTTCTGGAAAAAAACAGCACTTCCCTTACCCACCTCTCCTCAGTCACCTCTGCATCCTACTAGAGACATCAGTAAGAATTTCACCATATCATTGAGAAATACTGAAACAAGCCATTGAATGAGCTGAACACCTATTCCTAGAAATCGTTAAACATAGGTAAACTACCTTTTGTAAATGATTTAGGCATCCCTCTTCTATGGGCAATCATCTTGAATAAGTGATAGCTTAAATGCGCTTCTGGCTCTAAAAGGGATTCTATTATGATCTACATCCAAATCTTATAAAATATAGGAGGCAGAGTAGCTTTTTCTAACAAATTTGATTTAACTATGGAAAGAGAGAAGGTAGAAGGGGATTGTGCATAAATGGATCAACAAATCGAAGACAATGAGGAAGTTGACTAGAACAGACTAGCACTAAAATAGCAGTAAATTCCTTATTGCTAACGAGACGAGAGACTTTAGTATGCTGCATGGATTCTTGCCTACTCTGATTAGTTTTTCTTTTTTTTTTTCTGAGATAAAGTCTCACTCTGTCACCCAGGCTGGAGCGCAGTGGCATGATCACGGCTCACTGCAACTTCTGCCTCCCAGGTTCAAACAATTCTGCTGCCTCAGCCTCCCGAATAGCTGGGATTACAGGTGCCTGCCACTGCACCCGGCTAATTTTTGTATTTGTAGTAGAGATGGGGTTTCGCCATGTTGGCCAGGCTGGTCTCAAACTCCTGACCTCAGGTGATCTGCCCGCCTCGGCCTCCCAAAGTGCTGGGATTACAGGTGCGAGCCACTGAACCTGGCCTATTCTGATTAGTTTTTCTATTATCTCCTGTAATGAAATAAACTTTCCTTAAAAAAAATAAGTAACTAATTGTAACAAATGCTGTAACAAGCTCAAAAGACTAAATTTCTGAACACCTTTAAGGATGACAGAATATATTTACATATTTTCATATGGATAATTTGTTTGCAAAAGGGTTTCTAAAGTTGACTTTAAGAAAACAGAGATAAAGAACAAGAAACATCAAGGTCATGAATAAAATGACTAAATAAAAAAGTAACCATTTGGCAAGAAGAGTATAGTCCAATAAATGCCAATTTCTAGGCAAAGCTGACACCTTAAATGTACCCACTAACTTTAAATTGTGTTCAAAACCTGATTAACATGAAAATAAAAGGTAAAAAGGGATATAAACTCACAAGGACAAACAGAATGGAAGAGGAGTCAATAGCAAACCTAGAAACCAGAAACCTAATAGCTGAGTGGAAACTGACTAGGAAAACAAAAATTTCCCAAGTCAGCAATGAGAAAAGCTGACAGCCACTTGAATTACACTACAGAAACTCTAAATAGCCCAGAAATTGGCAGCACCAGGTATTCTGAAAGTAGAGGAGAGGCTAATTCCTCTCTGTCTCTGCCTAGCCAGATAATGTTCTTTCTCTACACAAGTAGATTAGAGGATCCCCCACGCCACAAGAATAAAACAAAGGGAATTTGGGCAATGGGCACGAGTGAGTGCAAAGGCATTGTTGAGATTAAGTCATAGTTTCCATACTAAATATTGATATAAATCCAGCTTTTTTATCACTTAGCACTCAGAATGCTGGCTACCAGGCCATTATCTCTTTGGGCAGTAAATCAGAAGAGTCATTTTGTGGATAATGACATTCCCTAAGAAAACAGTCCAGCAGTTACACTCTGTGGTCAAGCCTAGAAACAAGGAGACCCACACAAATGCATTTTCCTATCAGCTTTTTAGTTTCCCATTTTCACACATAAACTCTAACTAAAATATTAACAGACTAAGCAGAAGGCCTCCAATATAAAGGACACTGCCCAAAGACAACTGGAAAAATACAATCCAAGGATATAAAAGCTATTCAAAGAAAAGGAACATAACAAAAAGCACAACAATAAACAAGAAAATAGAATATATTCATGCAACAGGATACTAATAAAGAAAATATTCTGAAACAAAAAAGCTCTTAGAATTAAAAAAGATGGCAAAAAAAAATTAATAGAAGAGTGTGAAGATAAAGTTGAGGATGTCTCCCAGAAAGGAAAGCAAAAAACATACCGAGATAAAATGTAGGACAGTAAAGGTTTTAAAATCATTCCAGGAGGTCCAACATCTAATTGAGGAAATTCTAGAAAAAAAAAGTGAAAATTTATTTTAAAAAATAAAGAAAATTGTATCATCAATGAGATAATTCAGAAAATTTCCCAAAACTGAGTGACATAGCTTCTAGATTGAAAAGACTGACCAAGTACCCAGTTTAATAAATGAAAACAGGCCAGGTGTGGTGGTTCATGTCTGTAATCCCAGCACTTTGGGAGGCCGAGGTGGGTGGATCACGAGGTCAGGAGATCGAGATCATCCTAGCTAACATGGTGAAACCCCGTCTCTACTAAAAATACAAAAAACAAATTAGCCGTGTGTGATGGCATGGGCCTGTGGTCCCAGCTACTTGGGAGGCTGAGGCAGGAGAATTGCTTGAACCCGGGAGGTGGAGGTTGCAGTGAGGTGAGATTGCGCCACTGCACTCCAGCCTGGGTGACAGAGCGAAACCCTGTCGCAAACAAACAAACAAACAAACAAAACAAAATAAATGAAAACAGACTCTCACAAAGACACAGGATAATGAATACAGTATTGATTTTAAAAGCTTTGATAAATAATTAGAATGACATGGTATCATATTTCTTAACGGTAATACTAGAAACTCAAAGATAGTAGGGTAATACCATCAACATTTTGAGGGAAAATTATTTCCTACCTAGAATTCTATCTCTAGCCAAAATATCTTTCCAAGTCTAAAAAGTTTTCCCTCCTATCCACATTCTCTAGAAGCTACTGAGGAAGCTCTATTGAAAAAAGGCAATAAACCAAGACAGGGTGTTCTAGAAAATAAGTGCCCAGTAACAAAGGCAAAATGTAGACTCTCTGATGAAGGTGGAAGTAAACAGTTGTGCAGAAGGCCTAGTAATCAGCTCTTCCAGATTAGAGCATGGTAGCAGGCTCTGGGAGGGACTTTTTAAGCTGATAAAACAGATTAAATACTTAATATCCATAAATGAATGACAGATATGCTAGGGGAGAGTTTGGTCATAACAAGAAAAACTACAGAAAACCAAGTACATGAAAAAACAGCACAATTAGTTTGGAGGAAACAAAAAGGGTGCAGCAACAGAAAAGTGATCCTGTTACCTGGCTTAGTCAATAATAGCTTTTTATAGACTGAGTTCAATCATTCATGATAGTACAAACACTGAATACTCATCTAACCAAAATTACAAGTAACTATGTTGGGAGATAAAGACATAGGAAGTATATATTTGATGTGTTGGAGATAAAGGGAGGGAGTATTTGAAAGACAGCTGAAGGGGCTATCAATTCCAAAATGGTGGCCAAGAAGCAAGCTGGCTTCACTCCCCTCTACAGAAAACCAAAACTAAATATACAGACCTGAGATCATTACCAGCAATATACCAGAATTCAAATGTGAAGATGAGACAGTTCTAGGGCCACAGAGAAGTGAACAAACTTTGAGCAGACAGTAAGAGAATTGGACTTCCATATCCACAATGCCCCTCCGCTGATTCAACCTAGCGCAAAGCATGTGGGAAAATTTCCCCCAAATCACAGTTTCTACCCACCATCTTATATTCCCTGGCAAGAGACTTGTCCCTGCTTTAATCCATGGGAAACACTCAAGTGCCTGAAGAGAGAAATATTCCTGAGGACATGTAGAGACAAAGAGGAGAGATAGGATTACCATCCCTGGATCTGGAAACTCTGCTCTGTAACTCAGCCAAAGGAGACACCAAATCAGAGTAGCTGTTCAGCAGCATCACTCTGTAGGAGGTTTGCTCCACAGGTCTCTAGTGTGGGAAGGCTGGCTGGGCATGAACCTCTAGCCAGCCTTCCCACACTACCAGGATATCCCCTGGAACCTCCCCCATTCAGGAAGAGCAGCGCTCTGGTCATTTACCAGAGCCAAGATGAAGCTGGGCTTAAGGTGCCATCTAGAGCTGAAAAGGAAGCAGCAACCTAGTGGTAAAAGACCCTCTAAGCAAATATATTCAATAAAAAACAAAATAAGCCATACAGAGAATATTGGAATAAACAACTAATCTGACAATACAATGACACATATACATCCACAAGAAACAACAGCAAACAGGCCAGGCACGGTGGCTCACAACTGTAATCCAGCACTTTGGAAAGCCGAGACAGGTGGATCACCTGAGGTCAGGAGTTCGAGACCAGCCCAACCAACATAGAGAAAAAATACTAAAAATACAAAATACGTCTCTACTAAAAATACAAAATTAGCCGGGCGTGGTGGTGCATGCCTGTAATCCCAGCTACTTGGGAGGCTGAGGCAGGAGAATCGCTTGAACCCAGGAGGCAGAGGTTGCGAAGAGTCGAGATTGCGCCATTGCACTCCATCCTGGGCAACAAGAGCGAAACTCTGCCTCAAAAGAAAAAAAAAGAAAAGAAACAACAGCAAACAGGGAACCATGATGTGTTAGTCCATCTTTCATTGCTATAAAGGAATACCTGACATTGGATAATTTATAAAGAAAAGAAGTTTATTTGGCTCACAGTTCCACAAGTTGCAAAAGCATGGCACCAATATCTACTCAGTTTCTCGTGAGGCCTCAGGAAGCTCTTAGTCACAGTGGAAGGCGAAGGTGGACTAGGTGTGTCACATGGCGGAGAGGGAGCAAGAACAAGAGGAGGAGGTACCAGCCTCCTTTAAACAGCCAGTCAGTAGCTTCCAGTCAGCACTATGCCTTTTAATTAGAGAATTAAGTCTATTTACATTGGCTTCACTGTTGGATTCTATAAAATATTTAAAGAAGAACTAATACCAATTCTACTCAAACTCTTCAAACAAAATTAAAGAGGAGGGAATATTTCCAAACTCATTCTACAAGACCAGCATCACCCTGATACCAAAACTAGACAAGGACACAAAAATGAAGACTACAGGCCAATATCCCAGAAGAACACAAATGCAAAAACCCTCAACTAAATAATAGCAAACTAAATTCAACAATACATTAACAAGATTATTCACCGTACCAAGTGAGATTCATTCCAGACATGCAAAGATAGTTCAACATATGCAAATCAATAAGCATGACAATATAGTTTGGATATTTGTCCCCATCCGAATCTCACATTGAATTGTAATCCCCAGTGTGGGAGACGAAACCTGGTGGGAGGTGTTTGGATAATGGGGGCGGATCCCTCATGAACGGCTTTGGGCCATCCCCTTGGTGATAAGTGAGATCTTGCTCTGAGTTCACAAGAGATCTGGTTGTTTAAAACTGTGTGGCACCTCCTTTCCCACTCTCTCTCTCTTGCTCTGATTTCATCAGGTGATGTGCCGGCTCCCCTTTCACCTTCTGCCACAACTGTAAGCTTCCTGAGGCCTCCACAAAAAAATGAACCGCACCATGCTTCCTGTACAGCCTGCAGAACTGTGAGCCCATTAAATCTCTTTTCTTATAGATTACCCAGTCTCTAATATTTCACTATAGCAGTGCAAGAACAGCCTAATACACATGATAAGCTGGGCACAGTGACATGTGCCTGTAATCCCAGCTTCTCAGGAGGCTGAGGTGGAAGGATCTCTTGAGTCCAGGAGTTTCCAACCACTCTGGACAGCAAAGCAAGACTCTATCTTAAATAATTATTATAATAAAATAAAATAAACATGACACATCATATTAATAAAACCAAGAACAAAAACCATATAATTATTTTAATAAATGATGAAAACAAAGTTGATAAAATTCAACATCCCTTTATGATAAAATTTTCATTAAACTGGGCACAGAAAGAACATACTTCAAGATAACAAATGCCATATATGACAAACCCACAGCTAACTTCATTCTGAATGGGGATAAATTGAAGGTCTTTCTTCTAAGATCTGGAACAATACAAGGATGCCCACTTTCACCACTTTTACTCAACGCAGTCCTAGAAGTCCTGGCCAGAGCAATTAGGCAAGAGAGAGAAATAAAAGGCATCCAAATTGCAAAAGAAGAAGTCAAATCAGACTTGTTTGCAGATTACATGCTTTTTTTTGTTTTTTTTGGACAGAGTCTCGCTCTGTTGCCCAGGCTGGAGTGCAGTGGCGTGATCTCAGCTCACTGCAACCTCTGCCTCCCAGGTTCAAGCGATTCTCCTGCCTCAGCCTCCTGAGTGGCTGAGATTACAGGTGCGTGCCACCATGCCCAGCTAATTTTTGTATTTTGGGTAGAGACGGGGTTTTACCATGTTGGTCAGGCTGGTCTCGAACACCTGACCTCGTGATCCACCCACCTCGGCCTCCCAAAGTGCTGGGATTACAGGCATGAGCCACTACACCTGGCAGACATGATCTTATACTTAAAAAATTAAAAAAAAAACAAATACTCCACAAAAAAATCTGTAAAAACTGATAACTGAATTCAGTAAAGTTGCAAGATACAAAATCATCCATAAAAATTGGTAGAATTTACATATGCCAACAGTGAAAAATCTGAAAAAGAAATCAAGAAAGCAAGCCTGTTTACAATAGCTACAAAGAATATAAAATACCTTGGAATCAATTTAACCAAAGAAGTGAAATAGCTATATAACAAAAACTATAAAACACTGATGAAAGAAACTGAAGAGGATACAAAAAAAATGGAAATATAATCCATGTTCATGGAGTGGAAGAACACTGCTAAAATATCAATACTAACCAAAGCAATTTACTGATTCAATGCAATTCCTATCAAAATACAGTGATGCTCTTCATAGAAGTAGAAAAAAAATCCTAAAATTCATATGGAACCACGAAAGATCCCAAATAGCCAAAACAACCCTCAGCAAAAAGGAACAAAGCTGGAGGCATCACACCGCCTGACTTCAAAATTTTCTGCAAAGCTATAGTAACCAAATCAGCATGGTACTGGCATAAAGACAGATCCATAGACCAATGGAATGGAATAGAGAACTCAGATATAAATACACGTATTTACATCAACTCATCTTCAACAAAGGTGCCAAGAACATAAAATGGGGAAATAATAGTTGTTTCAATAAATGGTGCTAGAAAAACTGGATAACTATATATGGAAAAATGAAACCAGACCCCTATCTCTTGCCATATCCAGGAATAAAAATGGATTAAAGACTTTAATAAGACCTCAAACTATAAAACTGTTTCAAAAAAACACTGGAGAATTGCTCTAGAACACTGGTCTGGACAAAGATTTTTTTGTGTCTGTGAGACCTCAAAGCACAGGAAACCAAAGCAAAAATGTACAAATGGGGTTTCGCCAAGCAAAAAAGCTTCTGCACAGCAAAGAAAATGATCAACAAAGTGAAGAGACAACACACGGAATGAGAGAAAATATTTGCAAACTACCCATCTAAAAAGGGGTTAATAATCAGAAGATATAAAGAGCTCAAACAACTCACTAGCCAAAAACAAACCAATAAAAAACAATCCAAGTAAACATAGCAAAAGAACTGAATAGATATTTCTCAAAAAACACACAAAAGGCAAACAAGTATGTGGAAAAAATGCTCAATATCAGTAATCTCTCAGGGAAATGCAAATCAAAACTACAATGATATATAATCTCACCCCCATTAAAGTAGCTTCTATCAATAAGACAGGCAATAACGGATGCTGGTGACGATGTGGAGAAAGGGGAACCCTCATACACTCTTGGGAATGTAAATTAGTATAGCCACTCTGGAGAACAGTATGAAGGTTCCTCAAAAAACTAAAAATATAACACTTACATTTACATTTGATCCAGTAATTCCACTGGGTATGCATTTAAAAAAAAGAGATGAATATATTAAAGAGATAGGTGCACTCCCATGTTTATTGCAGGACTATTCACAAGAGCAAAACTATGGAATCAACCTAAGTGCCCATCAACAGACGAATGGATTAAAAAAAATGTAGCATATATATACAATGGAATATTATTCAGCCGTAAAAACAAATGAAATCCTGTCATTTGTGGCAACATAAATGGAACCGGAGGTCATTATGTTAAGTGAAATAAGCCAAGCACATAAAGACAAATATCACACATTCTCACCAGCATGTGGGAGCTAAAAAAGTAGATCTCATATAGATTAAGAGTAGACTGGTGGTTACCAGAGGCTGGAAAGGGTGGTAGGGAGGGAGGAATGCAGAAAAGTTTATTAATGCATACGAACATACAGTTTGCTTAAAACAAGAAGGCCTAGTGTTAGATCAGTAGGGTAATTATAGTTTACAGTACTTTTTTTCCTTCAACTTTTATTTTTAAGTTCCGGGGTACATGTGCAGGTTATGCAGGTTTGTTACATAGGTAAACATGTGCCATGGTGGTTTGCTGCACAGATCAACCTGTCACTTAGGTATTAAGCCCAGCATCCATTAGCTATTTTCTGATGCTCTCCCTCTCCTCTAATTTACTGTACATTTAAAAACAGCTAGAAGAGAATTGAATGTTTCCAGTATAAAGAAAAGACAAATATTTAACGTGTTGGATATCCCAAGTACATTAATTTGATCTTTAAAAATTATATGAATGCACTACATTATCACATGTACCCCAAAACTATGTATATCTACCACGCCTCAATAAAATTTTTAAAAATTACCATGGGGGGGAAAAAGAGTGCTAAAGATTCTCATCTCCCACAGTTTTAAGTCAAGAATAATAGATAAATAATGTCAATAGATAATGCCTAAAATTGAAAAAATCAAGACCATCAATATAAGCATATACTTAAACATGCATAAGTATATATTTTCCTGAATTTCTTTTGTGCGCTTCTATATTAAATTTTTAAAATTTACAACCACTTCAATTGCTTTAAAGCTCCTTTCATGAGATCTAGAAATGAGACACACTTAAAAATATTAATTCTCTCTAAAAAGAAAAAATAGAAATCAGTCTCATTCTTCAAAGGGGCTTTCTAGTTTATTAAGATCAGAGTGCAAGGATGGTGAATGGCCATGCACTTGTTTCACATTTTATGTATTTCAAGAAAAAGTAGATTTGAAAGGCCAGGATAAGTGGCTCATATCTATAATCCCAGCACTTTTCAAGGCCACGCCAGTGGCTGGGGGCGGAAATGGCTCGCGCCCAGGAGTTTGATACCAGGCTGAGTAACACATGGTGACCCCATCTCTACAAAAATTTTAAAAATTAGCCAGGCATGGTAGTGCATGCTTGTGTTTCAGCTACTTAGGAAGCTGAGTTGGGAGGACTGCTTAAGCCTGGGAGATCAAGCTGCAGTGAGCTGTGACCATGCCACCAGGTCTGGGTGACAGAGTGAGACCCTGTCTCAGCCAAAAAAAAAAAAAAAAAAAGAAAAGAATAAACAGATTCAAAAGGGGGAAAAATAAAAATGTCCTTAAAATCTCTAAAGTTCTAGTTTACCACCAAAATGAAAATACTCTTTTTTCTATCAGGTCAGCAACATGAAAGTCACAGGCATCACAATCCTCTTTTGGCCCCTCTCCATGATATTATTATCAGACAAAATCCAGTCTTCTAAAAGAGTAAGTTTTTACCATCAAAATAGCAAAAATATTTTCAAAGGTACATTTTCTGTATATTTAGTAAAATATCAAAGGGCAATAAGAAAGCAAAGAAAATCTGACCTACTAAAATTAAGAGTTTATTTAGCTGTGTATATCCAAATTCCAATTTGACAAAAGCAGCCTTCATTTTTAAAAACTGAGTTCTTTAAAAGTTGATTAAAGGGAGAGATCTGAAAATTTTCACTATAAAATCAGAAGTTAGTTTCAAGACTAAAATCTTGTTTAAAATGTAAGAAACTTTTTTTTAAAAAGTACATATTTTATGATGGAAACTGCTATTGAATTATTATTGGTGAAAAAATCTAACTGTAAAAACAGTAATAAACCAGAACTATTCTTAGTTCTATTTATTCTTAGTTTACTGTCCAGTAAAAACAAGCACTATCTCTTTCTTTCCATCTATATCCACCTAGAGAAAGTATTTCAGATTGTGTGGCTCTTTAAATTCAATACCTGGCTCCATTTCTGATAAAAGATAAATACTTCCTTTTAAAACACCAAACTTTGAGCTGTTAAACCCAGAGAGTTTAAGAGAGTTAAACCAGAGAGTTTATTGAGACTGACTGATTGATTGATTGATTGATTGATTGCTTTTGAGATGGAATCTCGCTCTGTCGCCCAGGCTGGAGTGCAATGGCATGATCTCAGCTCACTGCAACCTCCACCTCCTGGGTTCAAGCGATTCTCTGCCTCAGCCTCCCGAGTACCTGGGATTACAGGTGCTTGCCACCATGCCTGGCTGACTTTTTTTTTTTTTTTTTGTATCTTCAGTAGAGACAGGGTGTTACCATGTTGGACACGCTGGTCTTGAACTCCTGACCTCAGGTAACCCGCCTACCTCAGCCTCCCAAAGTGCTGGGATTACAGGCGTGAGCCACCATGCCCAGCCTATTTATTAATTATTTAACAGCCCTAGGTATAATGTTGTTAGCTCTGCTGATTTTAAAAACACATATAGTTTAAAATAATTTCCTCACTATAAAGCAATCATGCACACTGGAATATTAAATGTTAACAGAATTATTATTTACCATATATTTCCACATATATAAATGGGAATATTCCAATAGCATTACTTTCTGTAATGATCATGTAATAACAGTTGGAAAATACCCGTTTAACAAATTGGAATCTCTCTGTTCAATTGTATGTATCAGAATATCCTTAATTTTTAGTATTTCATCCCGATAAAGAAAAAGATTTGCTCTACTATAACACCAAAAGATTAGATAGTAGGTTTTTTTCCCAAAATAATGTGCTTCTAATGTCTAAGTGCTTAAATATGAAATTTGGAGAAATTCTATTAATATTTTTTTCTGATTAATGCATTTCTTTTTTTTATTTTTCTAGGAAGTCCAATGTAATTTCACTGAAAAAAATTATTCCTTGATTCCAGCAGATATCAAGAAAGATGTTACTATACTTGATCTCAGTTATAACCAAATTACTCTTAATGGTACAGACACAAGAGTTCTACAGACATACTTTTTACTCACAGAGCTCTATTTGATTGAGAACAATGTTACTATCTTACATAATAATGGTTTTGGTAACCTCTCCAGTCTAGAAATTTTAAATATCTGTAGAAACTCCATCTATGTAATTCAACAGGGTGCATTTTTAGGCTTAAATAAACTAAAACAGTTATATCTCTGCCAAAACAAAATAGAACAACTGAATGCTGATATATTTGCACCTCTAAGAAACCTAAAACTTCTGAATCTGCAAGGCAATTTGATTAGCTAATTGGATGTACCACCACTATTTCATCTGGAATTAATAACTTTATATGGAAACCTATGGAACTGCTCTCGCAGTCTATTTAATTTGCAGAACTGGTTGAACACATCAAATGTGACATTAGGTAAGCTATCATAATTAAGCAAAACCAAAATGTGATTAACTCAATGTTCCACCACAGAACAATCTCTCATATCACATTTTAAAGAAAAGGAAGCAGCCAGGCGCAGTGGCTCAGGCCTGTAATCCCATCACTTTGGGAGGCCAAGGCAGGCGGATCACCTGAGGTCGAGAGTTTGAGACCAGCCTGGCCAACATGGTGAAACCCCATCTCTACTAAAAATACAAAAATTAGCCGGGTGTGGTGGCGCATGCCTGTAGTACAAGGTACTCGGGAGGCTGAGGTGGGAGAATCGTTTGAACCTGGGAGGCAGACGTTACAGTGAGCTGAGATCGTGCCACTGCACTCCAGCCTGGGTAACAGAGTGAAACTCTGTCTCAAAAAAAAAAAAAAAAAGGAAAGGAAACAATTTCTGTTTAAGCAAAACAGGAAGAAACACTAAAAAGTAACAGCTGCATAGATGCTCTCCTTCCCCATTACCAGGGGGAAAAATTAAGAAATTTTTTCTTTTGAGACGGAGTTTTGTTCTTATTACCCAGGCTGGAATGCATTGGCGTGATCTCAGCTCACCACAACCTCCACCTCCCAGGTTCAAGCGATTCTCCTGCCTCAGCCTCCCGAGTAGCTGGGATTACAGTCATGAGCCACCATGCCTGGCTAATTTTTTGTATTTTTGGTAGAGATGGGGTTCCTCCATGTTTGTCAGGCTGGTCTCAAACTCCCGACCTCAGGCGATCCGCCCGCCTTGGCCTCCCAAAGTGCTGGGATTACAGGCATGAGCCTACGCGCCCGGCCAGACATGTCAATGTTCTACGCATGTGAGATGATAATGTCATTTCATGTATTGTTAGCAAAGTCAATATGTAAGACTAATTTTTTCAAAGTGCTTCCTAGACTAAGTGAAAACGAGTGACCTATTTTAACTGCAAACCATACTGTGCCTGAGATCCAGATTGTAACCATGTAACCACAATATTAATAATAAAATCTACACTAATACAGATAAATAATAAAGATACTGCATTTAAGCCATATTTATAAAATAATAAACAGAAATGTGCATCATTCTTTCATTGTGTTGCTAGACAAATACAACAGGAATTTCTTATAATGCCTTTAAGAATGACAGATATGTCAAAAATTCTAGATAAAACAATTATAAAATGTTGTTAACTATTATTTTTCTCTATACTAAATCTTATTCTTTCTGATTTACTAGAAAATGAGAACATCACCATGTGTAGCTACCCCAACAGCCTGAAGAGCTACAATATCAAAACAGTACCTCATAAGGCTGAATGCCACTCAAAATTTCCTTCACCAGTAACTGAAGATCTTTATATTCATTTTCAGCCCATCAGCAATTCAACATTTAATAGCTCTTCGAACAACTTAACAAGAAATTCAGGTAATATACTGGTTCTGAATATTAACACTGCTAAATGTATCATGCTAAATAAACTGAGGTAGTTATCTTTATTTTAAATTTCTATAAAAAATGTAAAAGAAAGATTCCTCATCTCAACTAAAGATTTACAAAATATTGGTCTTCCAAACTAGGCTCTGCTAGTTACAAGCCAAATGCCATTGTGCAAATTATTTAACTTCTCTGAGCCTTTGTTTTAACTAGTCTAGTCACAAATCTTAATGAGTATAAATCAATAATGGTCTTAGGTAACAAAATTGCAAAGACAGCTATTTTGAAAAAAGAGAATTCATCCACCACACAAAATCTGTCTAAAGAAAACTACAATGTATGTTTATTTTTAATACCAATATTTAGGAGAATTAGGATATATAATTATGATTATTTTGCCAACTTAACAAATTTTCTTTCTCTCTCCTCTCTCGTATTCCATTAAAGAACATGAACCTCTTGGAAAAAGTTGGGCTTTTCTTGTTGGTGTTGTTGTCACTGTACTGATGACTTCACTTCTCATTTTTATTGCTATCAAATGCCCAATATGGTACAATATTCTGCTTAGTTATAATCATCATCGCCTGGAAGAGCATGAAGCAGAAACCTATGAAGATGGTTTTACTGGAAATCCAAGCTCTCTTTCACAGACACCAGAAACAAACTCTGAAGAAACGACAGTAATATTTGAACAATTAGATTCATTTGTGGTAGATGATGATGGATTTATTGAAGACAAATATATAGATATCCATGAATTATGTGAAGAAAATTAATTTCTTTCAAAGTTTGCTTTTTAAAACAAAGTTATCAGCTCACTCACAGTTTAGATATGGGGATTTTGCTATGTGACATACCAAAATACAGCTGGCAGGCATTCATATTAATGACAACATACACGAATATCATAAAATTATGTTCTTTGCATTGTATTGAGCAAGCAGGTCCAAATACAGTAACTGACACTCCTTGGTAGCTGACAGTTACATAGTCTACAATACTAGCACTACTATTTTTAACAGTGCTTGGGTGACCATACAGACTAGTAAAAAGGTCTAACTTATTCATGAATTAAAATGAATGGATTCTCATATTAACATAGATATTTGACATAATATGTATTAAATTATACTAATGTTTCAATCAGTAAAGAAATAAAAGTTTAGGATTTATTAATATATGGAAGTCAAAGTGAGGAACAGAGATAGCTTAAATAATACACTAAGATTGATTTTACGCTCACAGAATAAACTCACAGAGTTGGAAAATATTTTTTTGAAATGCTTCCTGAAATAGCACAATAAATTTCCTTAAAATTTCATAGCAATTTAAAGCACAAGCACAATGTTCAGGCATAATCCCTAATAAGTAACTATTGATTCTGGTTATAAAGAAAGGCTGTCACCATAATGCAGGATCACTACAGTTTAATGGCATAGTGGCTTCCGAGGTGGGCATCACAATTATCTATAAATCTTGTTTTAAAAATACATATTTCTACCTCTCTCTGGGAGATTTTTATTCAAATTGGTCTGTGCTGACACCAAGGAATCTTCATGTGGTCCACGGACAGCTATTTCTATCTATTCAGTAGATAGAGCAATGTTTCCCAAATTGTTTCTCTAGAATACTAATTTCCAGAGAGACATTCACAAGTATTTACAGGAGAAGAAAGAGGTACATGGTCAAATAAGTATAGGAAAAACTAGTAGTTTAAAAAAGGTGAAACAAGATTCTTTTTCTTTTTTTTTTTGAGACGAAGTCTCGCACTGTTGCCCAGGCTGGACTGCAGTGGCGCAATCTCAGATCACTGCAACCTCCGCCTCCCGGGTTCAAGCAATTCTTCTGTCTCAGCCTCCCGAGTAGTTGGCAGTACAGGTGCACACCACCATGCCCGGCTAATTTCTGTATTTTTAGTAGACACAGGGTTTCACAATGTTGGCCAGGCTGGTCTCGAACGCCTGACCTCATGATCCACCCGCCTCGGCCTCCCAAAGTGCTGGGATTACAGGCGTGGACCACCGTGCCTGGCCAAGATTCTTTACAATAGGATTTATGCAAAACTTTACTAAGCTAAACTGCTCTCTGATTATTCAAGAGCAAAGTATTACAAATTTCTCAAACTTACTTGACAACAAAACCCATTTTTTGAGTTACATCTACTAAGAGCTCGTAGTTCAATAACATTCCAAAGAACATAGTTTGGAAAACACTGGTCTATAGGCTATAAGAGGAAGGGTCTAAAGAAAATTATTTGCCAAGTCCTTATAATCAACTGGCTACAATCAAAATTTGATAATTTATCAATGCAAACAGTACATTAAAAACTGTAGCACGATCTATAATTTTTACCTTCATATGCAGAGAAATTAAGAATTTACATCTTTTACAAATAAGTCTATCTCTGAAACACTGAAATATATTGATGGGTGAAATAATATTTCTGGTATTTTCTTCATTATAACACGTGGAATGGAACAGTGGCTAGAGGTATGGATGGAGCAAGGTCGAATATGAGCTGATGGAGCTGGGAGCTAAATAAGGGTATAATATGCTATTTCTGTGTATGTTGAGTATGGTATAGTATGCTATTTCTGTGTATGTTCAAATTGTTTATGTATATAATAAAGTTTTAAAAATTTGTATGTACTTGACAATTCCTTAGAAAAAAGAGACTAAAATAAAATAGATCTATGTCATAATCTATAGAAGTCATTTTAAAAGTTACATAATTAGTAAATTCAATACAAATGTCTACTGAGAGAAAATAAAAACTAGGATGATATACCTGTAAAACAGAAGAACTTACTAATTTATAATACATATTTGCTTATGTTTACAGACACGTGTTTTCAACAAAGGATATTAAGTATATTATGCCTAATGTTTCTTTATATATCAATTATACTTTGTTTTAAACCTTAATTATAAGAATGAGATGATTATAGGAACATAAAATATCTTTTTCTAAACAATGTATCATTCTGCTAAATTATTTCCTAATTATAAGATGCAAATATTAATATTTGAGAAATGTAGCAAAATGAAATATAATTGCAAATGAGCAAAGACTACACTTAACCTTTTATATTCAAGGGCGTCTATTGAATATGGGGTATTCAATAAATATCTGACTACACAAAGAAAAATAAATGGGTATAAAATTATAATTACATATATTTTCACAGGACAACTGATCTTGACTAATACTAACTAGAAAGTGCAGGATTAGAAGAGAATCATTAGTTCAAGCAAGACTGTGAAACCGAATTAAAGCCAGGTGTCTTACATATTGTTGTAGTAATATATTGAGGCTGTTTCTTATAACCAACTTTTTATAGACGAGTTTTCCATAATAAACCAGATGGTCAGACCACACTAAATGGTTGTACTGAAAGAGAAGAGAATGAAAACAGAAGCTTTTTATACCTGTCTTCTCGAGGTATGGCATTTCTTGGTCACTCTGAATGTGTAGAGTCAAGATAGATCTTTGTGTTATTGAGATGTTGGCCATCTGGTTAACACAAGAAATAAATCTATCCTACTGCTGTATAGAAAAGTAACTTTCATAACAATAATTTTTGTTTTTTTTTTTTTTTTTGAGATGAAGTCTCGCTCTGTCACCCAGGCTGGAGTGTAGTGGCGCAATCTCGGCTTACTGAACCCTCCGCCTCCTGGGTTCAAGTGATTCGCGTGCCTCAGCCTCCTGAGTAGCTGGGATTACAGGCATCTGCCACCTCACCCAGCTAATTTTTATATTTTTAGTAGAGACAGGGTTTCGCCATGTTGGCCAGGCTGGTCTTGAACTCCTGACCTCAGGTGATCCACCCGCTTCAGCCTCCAAAAGTACTGGGATTACAGGCATGAGCCACTGCACCTGGCCAATTTTTGTTCTTAATTTCAATTTCTGCCTAAAACAGACAAGAGAACCAATTTCGCTCAGCCTCAATTACAAATTACAGACAGAGTTTTTAAATGGTTTGGATGTATCTTCAGGAAAAATTACCATATTTGAAGATTTTCCTTAATCAAAAAAACCAAACAGATGTAAAACTCTATGACATTCTTCAACTTTTGCTCTTGAAATTATGTTTTCAGATGAAATATCTGTAAAATACGTAAATATAATATTTAAATCCTGACCTAGGTATTATATAACTTTGAGATAAATGATGAAATAAATGAGAACTTAAATGTTCTAAACTCTTTAAGGCCTTCAGGGGATTATAGCTTATATATTTCTCTTTTTTTTTTTTTTTTTTTTTTTTTTTTGAGACAGAGTCTCGCTCTGTCGCCAGGCTGGAGTGCAGTGACACAATGGCGCGATCTCAGCTAACTGCGACCTCTGCCTCCCAGGTTCAAGTGATTCTCCTGCTTCAGTCTCCCGAGTAGCTGGGACTACAGGCCCATGCCACCATGCCCAGCTAATTTTTGTATTTTTAGTAGAGATATGGTTTTACCGTGTTGGCCAGGATGGTCTTGATCTCCTGACCTCATGATCCACCCACCTCGGCCCCCCAAACTGCTGAGATTACAGGTGTGAACCACCACACTGGCCTATAGCTTATATATTTCTTATTCTTTGAAGTACCTAAGAGAGTATCTTATATATAGTAAATGATAAATATTTGCTAAATGGATTAAAACCAGGATAACAAAAAAAAAAGGAACGTTTTCAAGTAAGAGCTTGGTTACCATGAACAAAATTTTCCTTGTGAAAGGAAAAAGACTGCTAGTATTTTGAGTTTATAAGGTATCACTTTACAGCAGCATCAAATGATAGATGGTGGCCGGGTATAATGGTTCACGCCTGTAATCCCAACACTTGAGGAAGCCAAGGTAGGAGGACTGCTTGAGACCAGGAGTTTGAGACTAGCCTGAGCAACGTAATAAGACCCCGTCTCCACAAGAAACAAAAAATTGGCTGGGCATAGTGGCATGCACCCATAGTCTCAGCTACTTGGAGGGCTGAGGCAACATCACTTGAACCCAGGAGTTCAAGGCTGCAGTGAGCCATGAGCACGCCACTTCAATTCAGCAAGGGCAACAGAGCAAAACTCTACTTAAAAAAAAAAAGACAGGGGAAAAGAGATTCTTGTTTTTAGTCAACAGAAGAATTACATTTATCTTTCAAATGTTTTATCAGTATATTTTAACATCTATCCAACATCAAATATTTACTGTTTTATGCAGAGGTAACAAGAGTGTATTTGGTGTTACTGAATTTTGGTAATTGAATATGGTAATTTGGGTTATTATTGTCTTTGCTCTCAAAGAGACTAATATTAACAAATTTCTGGGAGAGAATGTGCTTGTATGTGTATTTACACAACATAGCTCATTGTCTGTGTTTGTGTTGCCTTAGAATAAATAATTCAGGAATAAAATTTGTGTTGGTTCTAAATTAATTATTCTTCATCAACTTTTTGACCTTAGAACCAACACAAGTTTTATTCTTGAATCATTCAGGATTTTATCTGAGTATCCCTAGTTAACTTAACCTGTGCATACCCAGCCTAGAATATGGACCCATCCCAAACAACTGACAAAACACAAATAAGTTAACTACATCACATCTATTATTATCTTTGTAGGCATTACTCCCACTGCCACAATTACTTTATTTCCAGCGTTAGCTGGTATTTAGTCTTTAGACAGGTTATATATAAAGATACACATATAATCTATATACGATATAGATTGCTAATATAACTATTAAATATCAATGCTAATGAAATAATGTAAATAGCTTCCTAATGAATAATGTGTCTTTCACTAGACTGGGGATGAAACACCAAAATTCAAATTAGTTAAAAGCCCAGGTTAAAACTAAAAATAGTAGATATAAAGATGTTCTTATCCATCGTAAGTTTTCAGCTCCTAGCAGCATAAATCCTATTTATATAAGTTATGTAGTAATAGTCTTTATACAGAATTTAGCTATTTAATGGTAAATGAAGATAACAGAAGTATAAGCAACAAAACTTGTGTTGTAAATATTTTTAAATGAAAAAGGCAATGGGGAAATTGTTAAGAAAATTTACAAGGAAATAACGGATCACAACTTAAACTACCTAATAAAGCTTACTCATGAATCTGATTTTTAACTTAGCTATACTTACGCTTGTCTTTCAGTAAATATGACATCTATACTTTGTGTTTCTCGATCATTTTGAGCTTTAAGCTGAATAAAGTTAACACACAAGTTAGTAAGAAATAAATATTAAACCAAATTTTTTCTTTGTAGGTTGTTTTGGCTACGAACTAAATGAGAAATTATTATAATTATCCTAGTGCCACATACAAAGTTTAAGAAGAAAAATAAATTGTCTCATTTAACAAACAATATCAGATTTTTAAAAAGTCTTTTTAAGAAGCATTGTAATCTTATACCAAAAATATGCAGTTCTTCAGTGATCTGTCAAATAATTCAATGTAAATTCAATTTATGTAAACAGCATTCAAAGAATGTATTGAGTGTTCAATAAATATTTGATTAGTAATATGTTAAATTCAGAACCACCACAAGTTTTATTCCTGAACCATTCAGGATATTATCTGAGTACACCTAATTAACTCTACCTGTGCTCACCCAGCCTAGAAAATGGACCCCCCATCCCAAACAACTGACAAAACACATAAGGTTTTTACTTTTTATATCTGGCATTGAAATAAGATTCTTAGTTAGTGAATTCTCTTGTGTTCTAAAGCTAAAAGTAACTAAATTATCATGGTTTTAGAACCCCAAATTTAGAGGGGTCATTTTATAAATCCTATGTCTTCATAGAATAGTCTTTACTCATGTAAATAAATTATAAACCATATAAATTGTATGTTATTTTCATCCAAATGCTTATAATCAAAATAAGCTAGCTATTAACTTATTGTTTTCTACCAAATAATCTAAGAACATTGAATACAAATTTGTTTTTGTTTTATTTTAGAATCAGAGGTACATGTGCAGGTTTGTTACATGGATATATTGTATAATGGTAAGGTTTGGGCTTCTAGTGAACCCATCACCCAAATAATGAACACTGTACCCGCTAGGTAATTTTTCCACCCTTATTGCCCTCCTATACCATCCCCCTTTTTGGAGTCCCCAGTGTTATGTCCATGTTAAACACAAATTCTCATTTACCAATCAAAAATTAATATTTTATGTCTGGAGTCATATCTATTCATTTTTCTCCACTGGTGACAAAACTATGTAAAGTTATCATTTGTCACATTGAGTATTCATCAACATTTGTGCTTAAACTAATATTGTAAACTAATATATATAAGGAAATGTAGATGGCACTCCCTAACTAATGTTGCACGTTGACACCAGTTCAAACACAGTAGACAGTCACTAAATATCCATTTAGGAAAGCCAACCAACAGGAAGAAAATTTAAAAGAGCAACTAAGGGAGCTCAAGGAATACATAATAGTGGTATTTACAATCAGAGTAATATTCATCTCTATAGCACTTAAGGTTTTATCAAACTATTTCTAGATATAAATGCTGTGTTTTGTAGGATATGACTTACATAGATCAATTTGCTTATATTTATAAATTTTCTTACCATATTGTAATCATGCATTACTTCTTCCATTTCAGTGTTGGTATTAAGTTTATCTACCAACTAAAAACAAAAATACAAACAAATAAACACCACTTTGTTAGTCTTTACACATGTTCTCTATAATTAATAATATAGGTATTCAGTCTTACAAATAATGAGTAGTAACTTAAGTATTAATACTTTTGAATATTTTCTGTTTTAAGATAAAAACAAATATTGAGCTACCTAAGTAAGCATATATTATGCACCTGTGCAATAAACAAATTACATTTTTAAAATGGATAAATGAGCAGTAACAAACTACTCTTCCTGCATATTGTACCTTGTGGACCTTTGCCTGCTCTGAAAAGATGGCTGAGCTTATAAACAAGGGTCTGGAACAGACAAGAGTTTTGGAAAGATCTATCACTCTCTCCTCCTCTGCCAACATCCCCAAGGAGAGAGGAGTGTTAGTAGATTTACAAATTTACACTAGTAAGCCGGGCTCGGTGGCTCAGGCCTATAATCCCAGCACTTTGGGAGGCTGACGCGGGCAGATCACCTGAGGTCAGGAGTTTAAGAACAGCCTGACCAACGTGGAGAAACCCCGTTTCTACTAAAACTACAAAATTAGCCAGGAGTGGTGGCACATGCCTGTAATCCCAGCTACTAGAGAGACTGAGGCAGGAGAATCGCTTGAACCCGGGAGGCGGAGGTTGCAGTGAGCCGAGATCGCGCCACTGCACTCCAGCCTGGGCAACAAAAGCGAAATTCCATCTCAAAAAAAACCCAAAACAAAACAAAACAAAACAAAAAACAAATTTACACTAGTAAAAACGTAAAAAGATGTTCTTTATCTTCTAATAATTAAAAAAAAAATCAACAGGGCTTGCACAGATGAAACAGTAGTAAGCCTACTTCAAAAAGTTAGGCAAGGATATCAGTTGTCAACATAGGGTATTTACCTAGTGTCAAACACTATTACATATGTATTAATTTTTACAATTACTGTATGAAGCAGATATGATTGTACACATTTTACAGAAAAAGAAATTTAGCAAGCAATAGAGCCAGAATGTGAACAGGTCTACCAAAAGCTAACTATTTGGGTATAAGGTATATCACATTTTTCATTTATGATATAAATAAGTGCTAATAAGACCTAACATTTATTGAGTGCTAACTATATGTCAGATACCCAGCTAACTGCTCTGTATCAGATATTAGCTCATTAAGTCTATAAATAGCATATTTTACATGGTAGTATTTTTATATGAATATGCCTAATTTGTTCTAGCATAACTAAAACTCCCTTTCATCTAATGTCATTTCATACCTTTAAAAACTACTTTTCTCGGCCGGGCGCGGTGGCTCATGCCTGTAATCCCCATACTTTGGGAGGCTGAGGCGGGCGGATCACGAGGTCAGGAGTTCAAGACCAGCCTGGCCAACATGGTGAAACCCCTTCTCTGCTAAAAATACAAAAATTAGCCAGACACCTGTAATCCCAGCTACTCAGGAGCACGCCTGTAATCCCAGCTGGTGGCGCGCACCTGTAATCCCAGCTACTCAGGAGGCTGAAGCAGGATAATCACTTGAACCCAGGAGGCAGAAGTCACAGTGAGCCAAGATCACGCCACTGCACTCCGGCCTGGATGACAGAGCGAGACTCCATCTCAAGAAAAACAAAAAAACAAAAAAAAACTATTTTTCTCATATTTAAAACATAACATTATTTACTAAAGAAAATCCCAGTGAATAATGGGCTCTACAAAATGTTTGCGATTAATTGTGTAGTCCAGCAAATTTAAGAATTATAAGAGGGCTGGGTGCAATGGCTCATGCTTATAATCCCAGCACTTTGGGAAGCTGAAGCAGGAGGATCACTTGAGCCCAGGAGTTCAAGACCATCGTGGGCAACACAGCAAGACCCCGTCTCTCCAAAAAATTTAAAAATTAGCCAGGCATGGTGGCATGCACCTGTAGTCCCAGCTACTTGGGAGGCTGATGCAGGAAGATCACTTGTGCCCAGGAGTTTGAGGCTGCAGTGAACTACAATCATGCCACCGCACTTCAGCCAGGGCAACAGAGCAAGACCCTATCTCTAAAAAAATTAAAAAATTAAAATAGTCCAGGCACAATGACTCAAGCCTGTAATCCCAGCACTTTGGGAGACCAAGGTGGGCAGATCACTTGAGCCCATGAGTTTGAGACCAGTATGGGCAACATGGCCAAATCTCATCTCAACAAAAAATACAAAAAATTAGCCTGGTGTGATGGCATGTGCCTGTAGTCCCAGCTGCTTGGGAGGCTGAGGTGGGAGGATCAATTGAGCTCAGAAAGTCTAGGCTGCAGCGAGCCATGATTGAGCCACTGCATTCCAGCTCGGGCGACAGAGCAAGACTGTCTTGAAAAAAAACAAAAAAACAAAAAACAAAACAAAAAAACAAACAAAACCCACCACCACCACCAATAACAACAAAAAAAAACAAAAATAAAAGGTTACGCTATAATCAGCAAAATTTTTGATAAGCACAAGGTAACACTATCAAGTAGGTATATCATAACTTATCCTAACCATTATGATAGAATGTTTATTCCTTGTAACACTATTTCTTAATAAGGGTAGTGAGATAAAAATTTGTCTTTTTCATTAAATCCAGACATCACTGCTGCTAAAGCAACTGAAGAGTTAGAAAAAAGAAAATTCTGACACTAGAAATTTTCATGGGGCCAATATCACCCAAGGACTGAGCAGTTATCAATACTGCCAGGGGGATTGTTTCTTCTCAAAGTCCACAGGTACAAGCATCTTTGGTGGAGCTATATCATGTTATATACTCTATTTTGACAATGTACACAATATTTCAAGTAAAACATAGAGATGGTGGCAATCTGTATGTTAAATAATTAAATTTTAAAATTTTCAAGATGACAACACTCGATAAAAAACGTGTTTTTAAAGCAATGATCACTGATAGGACCAATAAATTTTAGCTACTTTTAAAATTATGTAAATTATTATTTTCATATATTTTAGGGAGAAAAGCATGTGTGCATTTGTGTATGTGTCAGTAAACGTATTTTACAAAAAACAAAGGAAGAATATATATTAATCTGTTAAGCCAAGTTATTTCTGGGGAGGGAAATGAAGCAGAAGGTAAAGGGATACTTTATTTGTTGTATTTTTTATGGTTTCATCTTTAACAATAAGTATGTATTCATGTATTATTTGATGTTTTAAATAATAAATTAATAAATATATTTTTTCATCAAATGTTTTATTCTTTTTGAAATTTTTGAAATTTTTATTTTAGGTTCAGGGGTACATGTGCAGGTTTGTTTTACAGATAAACTGTCATGGGGGTTTGTTGTGCAGATTATTTCATAACCTAGGTAACTAAGCTAATACCCATTAGTTATTTTTTCTGATCCTTTCCCTCCTTCCAGCCTCCAACCTCAAGTAGATCCCAGCATCTGTTGTTCCCATCTATGTGTTATCATTTAGCTCCCACTGGTAAGAGAGAACATGCAGTCTTTGGTTTTCTTTTCCTGCGTTAGTTTGCTAAGGATAATGACCTCCAGCTCCATCCATGTTCCTGCAAGGGACATGATCTTTTTCTTTTTTATGACCGTATAGTATTTCATGGTATATGTACCACATTTTCTTTACCCAGTCTGCCACCGATGGGCATTTAGGTTGATTCCATGTCTTTGCTACTGTGTGCTCCAATGAACACACATGTGCATGTGTCTTTATGGTAAAATGATTTATATTCCTTTGGGTATACATCCAGTAATGGGATTGATGGGCTGAATGGTAGTTCTGTTTTCAGCTTTTTGAGGAATCGCCACACTGCTTTCACAGTGGTTGAACTAATTTACACTCTCACCAACAGTATATAAGCATTCCCTTTTCTCTGCAACTTCACCAGCATCTGTTATGTTTGACTTCTTAGTAATAGCCATTCTAACTGGTGTGAGATGGTATCTCATTATTCTTTTGATTTGCATTTCCCTAACGATCAGTGATGATGAGCTTCTTTTCATATGCTTGTTGGCTGCGTGTTTGTCTTCTTTTGAAAAGTATCTTTGCATGTCCTTTGCCTACTAATGTATTTTTAAAGCAGTAGTAAAAACTAATGAAAATATTCTCTTAGAAAAGATAAAATACCATGTTGTAGTCTGCTAGTTGTCCTTGAAGCTCTTTTATTTCAACAGCTAAAGTCTCAGCCCTGCAAGCATAAAATAAATACATTCATAAATATGTACATACAAATATACATAAGAAAATGAACATTACAAACAATATGGATAGCTACAAATTTAGTATTATAAGTACAAACTACTGACTGAATACTGAATACTTATTACTCACCTCTTTTCATATGACAAATATACTGAATTCTCTTGATTGTACATTTCTATTCCCTTCTGAAGTTTATTAACTTCAGGTGTAAGTTCACTTATTTTACTTCTATTAGAGAAGAAATAAGAATGTCAGCAATACTTTTAATCCAAAAAACTCTAGTTAAGCAAAATTTAAACTTTCCATTAATATGTAATAATAATATAAATAGTTTTGTGAAATTAACTAAAAGAATGCAAAAAGTTTAGGTGGCTTATTTCATTAAGAATGAGGTATATTCCGGCTGGGTGCGGTGGCTCAAGCCTGTAATCCCAACACTTTGGGAGGCCGAGGCAAGCAGATCACGTGAGGTCAGGAGTTCAAGACAAGCCTGGCCAACATGGTGAAACCCCATCTCTACTCAAAATACAAAAATTAGCTGGGCATGGTGGCACACGCCTGTAGTCCCAGCTA
Organism: Nomascus leucogenys; assembly: GCF_006542625.1. Taxonomy (NCBI): domain Eukaryota; kingdom Metazoa; phylum Chordata; class Mammalia; order Primates; family Hylobatidae; genus Nomascus; species Nomascus leucogenys. The sequence continues at coordinate 83,621 of NW_022095773.1, read as the reverse complement.
CTAGGGAGGCTGAGGCAGGAGAATAGCTTAAACCTGGGAGGTGGAGACTGTAGTGAGCTGAGATCATGCCACCACACTCCAGACTGGGAGACAGAAGGAGACTCCATCTCAGAAAAAAAAAAAAAAAGAATGAGGTATATCCCATCCTATTCTACTCAACTGATGAGAAACTGACATAGATTCATTGACAAAGATGAAATAGAACCAGAATGAAAGCCTGGTCAAACTAGTACAAGCCACAGGCAGATGTAGGTGCTTAACTGTCATCATCACAGCTGCTACTACCCTCTAGAGCACAGCTTCTCAACAGTAGCACTAATGACATTTTGGGTCAGTGATTAGCACTTCCTGTTGAGCACTATCTTGTACACTGTAGGATGTTTACCAGCATCCTGGATCTGAGTATCAGTAGCACTTCCTCCAGCCTCACTTGTGACAACCAGAAACATGTATAGAAATTGCCAAATGTTCCCCGGGGGCAAAATCACCACCAGTTGAGAACCACTGCTCTAGAGCCAGACAATTACACAAATAGCTAGAACTATTCTTTGATGTGGAAGCACAAATCCTGGGGGAGAAAGGCAATGCAATCATTAGGAATAACTACATTTCCTTTCCTTCTTTTGATTAAAAAGTGGCTGAATGTCAGAGATACTAAACAACTGATGGCCTTACTATCTTTCTTACTACTCTTAGCTTTGAGAACAGATGGGGGGAAACCATACTTTTCTTTATTGCCTTCTGGGAGTTTGAGACTCAATAGGATCCAGGTAACTGAGAAATAAAAGAAAACAGGGCTTTCAGGGCATGATGGGAGGGTGGATTAAACAAAAGAGAAATAAAAGAGAAAGAAGATACAAATAATGTGCCAAAAAGAAAATAAGGTAAAATGAGAAGATGGAGATAGAACAGTAGAACAAGTAAGTGGAAAAATAGTAAGAATAAGAAAAAGTCATTGATTTAAAGATGCATCCCCAGAGACATACAACAAAAGTTTATGATGCCGAGTGTGGCAGCTCACGCCTGTAATCCCAGCACTTTGAAAGGCATAGGCAGGTGCATAACCTGAGGTCAGGAGTTCAAGACTAGCCTGGCCAAAATGGTGAAACCCCCATCTCTACTAAAAATACAAAAATTAGGTCAAGCACAGTGGCTCACTCCTATAATCCCAGCACTCTAGGAGGCCAAGGTGGGCAGATCACCTGAGGTTGGGAGTTCGAGACCAGCCTGACCAACATGGAGAAACCCTGTCTGAACTAAAAATACAAAATTAGCTGGGCATGATGGCGTACACCTGTAATCCCAGCTACTCGGGAGGCTGAGGCAGGAGAATCACTTGAACCCAGGAGGCAGAGGTTGCAATGCCAGAGATCAGGCCATTGCACTCCAGCCTGGGCAACAAGAGCAAAACTCTGTCTCAAAAAAAAAAAATACAAAAATTAGCCAAGTGTGGTGGCAGGCACCTGTAATCTCAGCTACTCGCAGATTACAGGCACGAGGCTGAGGCAAGAGAATCACTTGAATCCGGGGGGCAGAAGTTGCAGTGACATGAGATCCCATCATTGCACTCCAGCTTGGGTGACAAGCAAAACTCCATCTCAAAAAAAAAAAAAAGCTTATGAAGTAATTAAAATTAGGCCACATTGGTAGCAACTGACCAAATACATACTTATGTGAAACTTACTGATTAATATAACATAAATAAGTATACATATTTTCCCTTTCTTATTAGATGTAGCTGGTAACATTTTAATGATATGAGTAACACATTTCAGATTAATTACTGAAAAAAAACAAAAAAGATTATTCTTGGCCAGGCACGGTGGCTCATGCCTATAATTTCAGCACTTTGGGAGGCCGAGGCAGGTGCATCACTCGAGGTCAGGAGTTTAAGACCAGCCTGGCCAATATGGTGAAAGCCCATCTCTACTAAAAAACACAAAAATTAGCCAGGCATGGTGGCGCATACCTGTAGTCCCAGCTACTCAGGAGGCTGAGGCAGGAGAATGGCTTAAACCCGGAAGGCAGGGGTTGCAGTGAGCTGAGATCACACCACTGCACTCTAGCCTGGGTGACAGAGTGAGACTCTGTCTCAAAAAAAAAAAAAAAAAATTATTATTATCATTAGATGAAAAAAGTGAACTTTTAAAATGCTACAAGGGGTTGGGCGCGGTGGCTCATGCCTGTAATCCCAGCACTTTGGAAGGCTGAGATGGGCGGATCATTTGAGGTCAGGAATTCAAGACAAGCCTGGCTGACATGGTGAAATGCCACCTGTACTAAAAACACACACAAAAAATTAGGTGGGCATGGTGGCACACGCCTGTAATCCCAGCTACTTGGGAAGCTGAGGCAGGAGAATTGCTTAAACCTGGGAGACAGAGGTTGCAGTCAACCGAGATCATGCCACTGCACTCCGGCCTGAACTACAGAACAAGACTCTGTCTCAAAAAAAAAAAATGCTATGAGGCCAGGTGTGGTGGTAGCTTATGCCTATAATCCCAGCACTTTGGGAAGCTGAGGCAGGAGGATCACTTGAACCCAGGAGTTCAAGGTTGCAGTGAGCTGTGATCATGCCACTGCACTCCAGCCTGGGCAACAGAGTAAGACTCTGTCTCTAAAATATAAATAAAATAAAATAAGTATGCTATGGTTTCAATGTTTGTGTCCCTCTGAAATTCATATCAAAACTTAATCTCTGGCCGGGCACGGTGGCTCACGCCTGTAATCTCAGCACTTTGGGAGGCCGAGGCGGGTGGATCACGAGGTCAGGAGATCGAGACCACGGTGAAACCCCGTCTCTACTAAAAATGCAAAAAATTAGCTGGGCACGGTGGCGGACGCCTGTAGTCCCAGCTACTCAGGAGGCTGAGGCAGGAGAATGGCGTGAACCTGGGAGGCGGAGCTTGCAGTGAGCCGAGATCGCGCCACTGCACTCCAGCCTGGGTGACAGAGAGACTCCGTCTCAAGAAAAAAAAAAAAAAAACAAAAAAACCTTAATCTCTAATGCAATAGTATTAAGAGGTAGGGACTTTAGGAAGTAATATCTGCCCCCATGGATGGGATTAGTGCCTTATAAAAGGGGTGAAGGAAACTAGCGAGGCATCTTTTGCCCTTCCACTCTTCTGCCATGAGGACACCTTGATGGCACCATCTGTGAAAAACAGGTGCCCACCAGACACTGAAGCTGCCAGCACCTTGATCTTGGACTTCTGTGTCTCCAGAACAGTAAAAAATAAATTCCTGTAAGTTACCCAATCTCAGGTATTTTATTATAGCAGCACAAACAAACTGAGAGAAAATATAGCTCACGTACATGCAAATTCATAAAATTATAAATCTCAGGCTAATTATACTATCACATTTATTTTACAGCATAGTCAAATTAACCAGAAATTGTTAGAATACAAAACAATTTTTAGAAATCAATGGATACCTAATTATCCTAATAAGTACCATAGCTAAAACTTCATATTAAAGTTATATACTCTATTTTGACAGAAGGTACACAATATTTCGAGTAAAACACACAAATGAAAAGACATGCTTAACATACCTAAGAAGCCCAGCATAGTAAGATTTGTCTAAAATTTGCCTCTGGGGACCTAAAAAAAAATGTTTTAAGTGTTATTGTTCAGTTTGAAATGCCACCAGAATAGCAAATCCAAAGCACAATCAGAATTACACTCCACAGAATTACTCAAGACAGTCTTCATGAATGCCCCAATGAATCAAGAAGAATCACGGAAACTGAAAAGAGAACTAATATCTTAGAATCATGACATAAGGGAAGCTTCAATTAAAACTACGAAGGTGGGGCTGTTAAGACAGTAGACTCTATAGAACAGGACGAGGGAATGAAAATTGAGTCTAAGGGAATCTGCAACAGAGCTGTCCAAAGTAACTTTCTGCAGTGACAGAAATATTCTAAATTAACACTGTCCAATAAAGTGGACAGAGGGACTACAGAGCACTTAAAATTTGGCTGGTGCTACTGGGGAACTAATTTAAATTTCTGACTACTGGCTGTCATACTGGACACTGCAGACATTCCTCAGTGTGAGAAAGTGACTATGATTTTTTATCATTTGTCTCAGAGACTTTTTAAGAAATGGTCTTATATTTCAGTAGAACTAAGAAAGTATTCCTGGCCAGGCACGGTGGCTCACACCTGTAATTCCAGCACTTTGGGAGGCTGAGGTGGGAGGATCACTTGAGGTCAGAAGTTCAAGACCAGCCTGGCCAATATGGTGAAACCCCATCTCTACTAAAAATACAAAAAAATTAGCTGGGCATTGTGGCATGTGCCTGTAATCCCAGCTACTCAGGAGGCTGAGGTAGGAGAATTGCTTGAACCTGGGAGGAGGAGGTTGCAGTGAGCCAAGATCGCACCACTGCACTCCAGCCTGGGCGACAGAGAAAGACCCCATCTCAAAAAAAAAAAAAAACAAAGAAAGTGTTCCTAGGTTAAATGTCTCAAACCTTGTAAGAGATGAAGTGCCCTGCAAAGTATGAGTGTATTAACTATAAGGTCTACGCTGAGAAGTAGAGGTAATATCTTATTATACTGGGAAATGGGGCACTAGAGAAGGTAAGTATTAAAGTCACAGTAGACAGCTGTGGTGGTAATGTTCCGAATTCCCTCTTAAAAGGCTTTGAGGTATACTTGCAGAGACTAACAATCTTAAATTATATTGGTTCTGTTTTGAAGGATAAATTACTACAGAAATAAACATTTGATAAATTTACTATAGAATTTTAATATGTTTTTACCCTTGATGTTTTAAAATAATATTAAACATATAAATATTTCTGTGCATCCACTTTCAAAAGGCTAGTTAAATGACTATGTAATTTTGAAATATTTTTTCACGGTACTGATAACCATTAAGCAAACATTTCTAAATAATCAATTCATTTTTAATATTTAGTGATTTAGATGTTATTAGAATGTAGATGAAAAAATTTAAGTCTCTTGAAAGGGATGATATACTGTATTATAGAAAGTAGCATATATGATATAATTAATTTTGTACTAGCAGTATATCTTCATTCCTGATAGATCATCTGTCAAAAATACAGAAAACAAAAATCTCTGAAACAGCTCACCACAGGCTACTGGCCACTGCCTATGATAAAAAGAGAGCTTCTGCACAGCAAAAGAAACTACCATCAGAGTGAACAGGCAATCTACAGAATGGGAGGAAATTTTTGCAACCTACTCATCTGACAAAGGGCTAATATCCAGAATCTACAATGAACTCAAACAAATTTACAAGAGAAAAACAAACAACCCCATCAAAAAGTGGGTGAAGGACATGAACAGACACTTCTCAAAAGAAGACATTTATGCAGCCAAAAAACACATGAAAAAATGCTCATCATCACTGGCCATCAGGGAAATGCAAATCAAAACCACAATGAGATACCATCTCACACCAGTTAGAATGGCCATCATTAAAAAGTCAGGAAACAATAGGTGCTAGAGAGGATGTGGAGAAATAAGAACACTTTTACACTGTTGGTGGGACTGTAAACTAGTTCAACCATTGTGGAAGTCAGTGTGGCGATTCCTCAGGGATCTAGAACCAGAAATACCATTTGACCCAGCCATCCCATTACTGGGTATATACCCAAAGGACTATAAATCATGCTGCTATAAAGACACATGCACACGTATGTTTATTGCGGCACTTCACAATAGCAAAGACTTGGAACCAACCCAAATGTCCAACAATGATAGACTGGATTAAGAAAATGTGGCACATATACACCATGGAATACTATGCAGCCATAAAAAATGATGAGTTCACGTCCTTTGTAGGGACATGGATAAAACTGGAAAACATCATTCTCAGTAAACTATCGCCAAGGACAAAAAACCAAACACCGCATGTTCTCACTCATAGGTGGGAATTGAACAATGAGAACTCATGGACACAGGAAGGGGAACATCACACTCCGGGGACTGTTGTGGGGTGGGGGGGTGGGGAGGGACAGCATTAGGAAATATACCTAATGCTATATGACGAGTTAATGGGTGCAGCAAACCAACATGGCACATGGATACATATGTTACAAACCTGCACATTGTGCACATGTACCCTAAAACCTAAAATATAATAATAAAATTTAAAAAAAGAAAGAAAAAAAAAAGGAGTTTACCCTACTTTGGTTTATATATACCACAGATCTAAATTTTAAACTCTAATATATAGTGTATTCTTATGCTTCTCTAAATACATATGCAGAAGCATGAGAGATTTAATATAAATCTATGTGTTAGCCTCATTTCCTTACATAAGTATTAGAACAGATGCTAATTATCAGAAAAAAAGTAACATTTCTTGACTCACTTCTCATAAATACACGAGTATTTTAAGTGTCATTTTAATATAGAAACTATCCAAACTGTTTCAGAGTATTTCTATATAGTACCAAAAATCTAATTTTCAATCTCAAACTTTTCTCCAAGATTATTTCAAAGTTCTTCAAGTTGTACTACAGCTCCATGTCAGAAAAATGAAGACTGAAATAGCTCACATCTGTATTCAGCTTTCTAATTCAAACTGTATTTTCATATTCACTCTGTTGTTTAACCATCACAATAATTTTGTGAATCAAAGAATAACGATATGCCATAATTCTCATTACATGCCAGAATTACATGTAATAATTCTTACATGCTATAATACTGATTTAATAAAATGGTACTGTAATACTTATTGTTCAAAATATACTCAACTTTTACTTTTTTTAATTGTTCACAATTATTTATTTCTTACAAAACACAGGCCCAAGTGTGATACTTATCTTAAAATAGGTACCTTTCCTCCCAGTTTTCATTCCAGTCAAACCTTGTTGTGTTACAGGGCGATCGGCAACTTTGATTTGAGAAGACAGAACTCCACCAGTCCCTATGGGACAACCACGAGAACCTGGTCTTGCTGTCCCAGGTGGCATCTAAATGACAAACAAGATTTCATGTTTAGTAAATCGGAAAAAACACTGTACATCTGCTATTGTAAAACTGCAAAGACAATTTTTTAAAAAAACAAAATTCTACTTGATTTGTAAAAATTTCCTCATTTTTTAAATGTCTGAATTATTAAATACTGTTGTTCAATTTATTAACATATTTCTTTAACATTTAACGTTCTATGACTATTTAAAAATACATTTCAGGAAAATTTTAAATTCTATACGTAGACATTATTTATAATACCTCAAAACTGGAAAGGAGTTAAATGTCCACAGTAGAAAATGGTTAAATAAGCTGCAGTATATAAAAAGGGCAGTTTAAGTTGGGTGTGGTGGCTCACACCTGTAATCCCAGCACTTTGTGAGGCCAAGGCAGGTGGATCATGTGAGGTCAGGAGTTCAAAACCAGCCTGGGCAACATGGCAAAACCCCATCGCTACTAAAAATACAAAAGTTATCCAGGTGTGGTGGCACACGTCGGTAATCCCAGCTACTTGGGAGGCTAAGCCATGAGAATCGCTTGAATCTGGGAGGTCAAGGCTGCAGTGAGCCGAGATCATGCCACTGCACTCTAGCTTGGGTGACAGAGTGAGATTCAGTCTCAAAATAAGTAAATAAAATAAAAATTAAAAGGCAGTTTACAAGATCGTATTTATAATTCCGTTTTTGTTTGTTTTAGAGACAAGGGCTCACTATGTTACTCAGGCTGGTCTTGAACTACTGGCCTAAAGAGATCCTTCTGCCTCAGCTATCCAAGTAGCTGGGATTACAGGTGAGAGTCACTGTGCCTGGTTCATAACTCTACTTTTTTAAAACAAAAAAAGGCTGGAAGTTTGGGCATGGTGGCATGCACCAACAGTCCCAGCTACTTGGCAGTCTGAGATGAGAGGATTGTTTAAAACCCAGGAGTTCGAGGCCAGCCTGGAGAACATAGAGAGACTGTCTTTTTAAAAAACAAAAAATAAAGACAAAAATAAAAATTTTAAAAACTATATGAAAAAATAGTAATGATGATCGATAATGATATTATAGTTTTTATTTTCTCCTTTATACAATTTGGTATTCTCAGCCTTATTGCAATGAGTATATATTACCTTTAAAAATCAGAAAAAAATAAGAAAACTTTAATCTTGTAAAAACAAATGGATATAAATCCATCCTAAGATGACCATGTAAGTACTAAACGGCTTACACTGTTAAACAAGCATTCATATTACTACTCAACATGATTCTCTACTTCAGGTATGCAAAATCCAACATAACACTATATGACCTCAGGAAAAGGCCAAAAGACTTCCTTTATGTCAGTTCATATAATACATATAGGCATGAGAAGATATAAAAGATGTGAGATAAGGCAAGGTTTCTCTTCAAACAGCCTGCTCAGCTACTTATTCTCTAATTCCAGGTACCCCCTGCCTTTCTTCTCCTTTTTTCTTCTTTCCGATTTTACTACATGCCCAGGCATGCCACAGCCCCAGCTCACATTCCTTTCCTTATTTAGGAAAAGACTGGCTCTCTAGTCCTCTGTAGATGACCCCTTCCTCCTCTCCCCTCTCTCCCACCATGCGCCCACCTTATCTAAGAAAGTTTAAATGTTTAGCCAATTGGGTCTAGTTTAGATTGTGCAGTCTGACCCCAGCCAATGGGGAAAGGACACGAGGGCAGGAGTCGCATTAGGAATAAAAGCTTCTACTCTACTTTCTTCAATGTGCTCTCGTGACAAGCAGCCCTGTAGGAAGCACCCCACTGCGCAAAACTAAATTTGCTTTGCTGAGAAATCCTTTGTTTGAGTACTCGTCTTTCTTTATGACTCCAAGCTTTATTTCTAACAATTCTGGGGGCTTGTCCAGAATTCCCATTCTCCTTCAAGAAGAAGTCTTCAGTCACCCCACCCAGGGGGAGACATGTAGCACCGTCCCGTTGCAGTGGCCTCAGGGACAGGAGACTGAGATCCACCCATTCTGACAAACAAATCCAAGCTCTCAGCAACAGGGAAAGGAGAGGCTTACAACACCACGGCGACCAAGTAACTCTGTGCACAGACCAAGGTGAAAAATGGTACAAGAGCAACAAAGTATTTCCTAGGTGGTCAGGGTATCCCGGAGGATAAAAGTGTGTGTAGATGATGTTCACACTACTGCTGTGTGGATTGAGTGGGTCCTATCTGCGCGGTCCTGTGGTCACCTCATGTGGCAGATCCTGCCATTTCCCACAAGGGAAGCAGCCAGAGTGGAAAAAGCAAAAGAAGGGTGCAAGGAGCCTCCAACAGGTGGGGCTAAAGGATAGGCAAGAAATCTCTAATATGAGGGACTAAGGATAGGCAAGAAATCTCTAATACGAGGGACTGAGCCTTAACAACGCCTATGGAAATCGATAGGCAAGAAATCTCTAATATGAGGGATTGAGCCTCAGAGCCTCAGTGAGCTTCTGAAAGGAGGAGGGCGAGAAATCTCTAGTAGGAGAGGTTGAGAAGCTCCAGGGAAAGGCCTATTTCACTTAGACACCATCCCAAACCTCCAAGATGGGAAATGTTTCAAGTAAGACAGGAAAAATAAAGAGCCAAGCGCGTGATGAATTCCTTCTGATAGTCCCTTGGGACTTATGTTAAAATATTGGAAAGATAATGAAAGAACTAAACATAAAAGAAAACAGCAAATGATAAAATATTGTTGTTTTATTTGGACTGAAGGCCCATCCTCAAACCCTCAGTTTTCCTGCCAAAATTTGGTTCCAATGAAGACTGGATTTGTCAGCTCTTAATCAAACACGTTAATGACAAAAGCCCTGTCTCCCAAAAGGAAACAGACTATGCTCTTTGTTGGAGGCAAGAACCTGTCCTCCTTTACCCTTTAAAAACCAGAGGGAACAAGCCAGAAACCAACTCCTCTAAAAGAGAAAGAGTCCCTGTTCCTAAACAACCCACACCCACCAACACATGGGATCCTCTGGATCATCTTCCTCCGCTCAGTGCCCCTGACCCTCCCCCTCAGACAGCTGCTGCCACCTCAGGTCCCATTCCAGATCCTTTCCCTGCTCATGTTATTCCTCCTCCTTATAACCCTGACTTTGGGAATTATCATCCCACGAGCCTTTCCCCTATCAGCCTATTAAGTACCCCTCCCTGAAAGGACTTCAACGTGAGATAGAACAATGTAAAAAGGATATCCAAAATTTCCCATTTCCCTCCACACCTAAGGAGTCAGCCCTGACTCTCTTCCCCTTAAAAGAGGTGCCACAAGGAGGGGGAGCCATTGGCTTTGTAAATATTCCCTTGACCAGTTCAGAGGTGCGAAGTTTGAAAAAAGAGCTTAAGCTCCTGTTGGATGACCCTTATGGGGTGACTAATCAAGTTGATCAATTCTTAGGACCTCAGTTATATACCTGGGTCGAGTTAATGTCCATCCCAGGCATCCTCTTTTCAGAGGAAAAAAAAGGCATAAATGTAGGGCTGCTATGGCAATTTGGGAACGTGAATACTGTCCTGGTCAGAATGTCCCTACCACGGACCAAAAATTTCCCGCTTAAGACCTCAGGTGGGACAATAATAATGCAGCTCACCAGGAAAACATGGAAGATCTAAGGGAAATGATAATAAAAGGAATTAAGGAATCAATACCCCGAACTCAAAACCTCTCTAAAGCGTTTGATATACAACAACAAAAAAAGATGAGGGGCCTATAAAATTCTTAGACAGGCTAAAGGAGCAAATGAAACAGTATGCAGGCCTAAATTTGGAAGATCCCCTTGGGCCAGGAATGTTTAAGCTCCATTTTGTCACTAAGAATTGACCAGATATTTTTAAAAAGTTACAAAAATTAGAAAATTGGGAAGACCGACCACTAAGTAAACTTCTTAGGAAAGCTCAAAAAGTGTATGTAAGGAGAGACGAAGAAAAGCAAAAACAAAGAGCAAAACTTATGCTATCCACCTTTCAACAGGTGGCTCCAAACCCATATGCTTCTCAACAAGGCTTCCAGGGAGCCAAGAACTATAAAGGATCCAAACGCCCATTCAAAGGAACCAAGCCCCCAAGCCTTCATTTCCTAGGCCCTCTAAAGAGTGTAGGGGAGCAAAGTCAAAGAATCCCAGAATTGAAAGGGAGGAAGGACAAGATACATGTTACAAATGTGGAACAAGCCACTTCAAGAGACAATGTCCCAAATTAAAAAGGGAAAAAGAAGTCCTACCACTCATGACTTTCAAGGAAGAATAGGGGAGTCAGGGGCTCTGTCTCTTTTTTTTTTTTTTGAGACAGAGTCTCGCTCTGTCGCCCAGGCTGGAGTGCAGTGGCGCAATCTCGGCTCACTGCAAGCTCCGCCTCCCGGGTTCACGCCATTCTCCTGCCTCAGCCTCTCCGAGTAGCTGGGACTACAGGCGCCCGCTACCACGCCCGGCTAATTTTTTTTGTATTTTTTTAGTAGAGACGGGGTTTCACCATGGTCTCGATCTCCTGACCTCGTGATCCGCCCGCCTCGGCCTCCCAAAGTTCTGGGATTACAAGCGTGAGCCACCGCGCCCGGCCCGGCTCTGTCTCTTTTAATTTGAGTCCCACCAGGAGCACTTGATACATTTAGAGGTGGGATCTAAATGTGAACTTATCACCTTTTTAATTGATTCAGGAGTGTCTCACTCCTCTGTTTGTCTCACTCCATCTAATCTTGCTCTTCAGAAGAACTGGGGTAAAAGGAGAAGGAAAAGGATTTAAGGCAAAAATCTTAGAAAATACAAAAGTCAAACATCAAGATCTACTAACTCATATTCAATTTTTGTTGATCCCTGAGGTGGGAACTAATCTATCAGAAAAAGACTTAACGCTAAAATTAGGCATAGGCCTTCAAGCTGGCCCTAAGGGATTCCTCACCGCATTAAATCTACTCACCACTGTGGATGAAAAATACATTCATCCTGATGTCTGGTCAAGAGAAGGGAATCGAGAAAAACTTCAAGTTCCCCCAATACACATCAAACTAAAAACTCCTGGGGACATAGTAAAGAGAAAGCAATACCCCATTCCTTTCGAAGGCAGGATAGGGTTAAAGCCTGTAATTGAGAGTCTCATTAAAGATGGAATCCTTAAACCCTGTATGTCTCCCTATAATACCCCAATCCTGCCTGTCAAGAAATCAGATGGGTCATACTGATTAGTACAAGACCTCAGAGCTATTAACCAGATAGTCCAGACAACTCAACCTGTTGTCCCCAACCCTGACACCATTCTCAGCCAAATTCCTTACGATCATCAGTGGTTCACAGTAATAGATTTGAAGGATGCTTTCTGGGCATGCCCCTTGGCTGAGGATAGCCGAGACATATTTGCCTTTGAGTGAGAAGATCCCCATTCAGGGCGAAAACAACAATATTGATGGACAGTCTTACCCCAAGGGTTTATAGACTCCCCTAACCTCTTTGGTCAAATTCTAGAATGAGTATCAGAAAAAGTTGTTGTCCCAAAGCAAATATGCCTGCTTCAGTATGTGGATGATATTCTCATATCTGGTGAAGATATAAAAAAAGTGGATGACTTCTCTATACATATTCTTAACCACCAACAGTTTGAGGGGTTATGAGTCTCAAAAGGAAAGCTTCAATATACAGAGCCTGAAGTTAAATATTTAAGCCACCTAATAAGTGCAGGTAAGCAAAGAATAGGGCCCGAATGGATTGAGTGAATTCTGTCCTTACCCCTGCCTCAAACTAAGCAAAAACCAAAAAAATTTTTAGGATTAATTGGGTATTGCCATGTATGGATTGACTCATACTCACTAAAAAGGAAATTTTTGTATGAAAAACTTACCCAGTGTAAGCCTGACCATCTCTTGTGGACTTCCGATAAAATGCATCAGATTAAAGAGCTGAAAGAGATGCTCATAACTGCCCCCGTTCTAGCCCTACCTTCCCTGGAAAAGCCATTTCACCTTTTTGTTAATGTGAATAATGGGGTAGCTTTAGGAGTGCTTACCCAAGAGCATGGAGGCAACCGTCAGCCCATGGCCTTCCTGTCAAAAGTTTTAGACCCAGTCACCTGTGGATGGCCTCAATGCATCCAGTCCATTGCAGCTAGAGCAGTATTGGTTGAAGAAAGTAAAAAGTTAACCTTCGGAGGAAAATTGACAGTAAGCACGCCCCACCAAGTTAGAACTATCTTAGACCAAAAAATAGAGAGGTGAATCACTGACTCAAGAATTTTAAAATATAAGACCATTCTGTTAAAAAAAAAAAAAAAAGATGATTTAACATTAACTACTGATAATTCACTCAACCTAGCTGGTTTCTTAACAGGAGATCTAAACCTAAAAAGGGAGCACACATGTTTAGATCTAATTGATTACCATACAAAGGTCTGGCCAGACTTAGGAGAAACTCCCTTCAAGACAGGGCGACACTTATTTATAGATGGGTCCTCCCAGGTAATTGAAGAGAAAAGACATAATGGGTATTCAGTAATTGATGGAAAAACTCTTGAAGAAGTAGAGTCAGGAAGATTGCCCAGTAATTGGTCTGCCCAAACTTGTAAACTGTTTGCACTCAGCCAAGCTTTGAAACATTTACAGAACCAAGAAGGAACTATCTATACTGATTCTAAGTACACCTTTGGAGTGGCTCATACATTTAAAAAAAATTGGACTGAGAATGGTCTTAATAGTAAAGGCCAAGACTTGGTCCAAAAAGAACTAATTGTCCATGTCTTAAACAATCTCCAGTTGCCAGAAGAGATAGCTATTGTACATGTCCCAGGGCATCAAAATGACTTTTCCTTCCCAAGTCAAGGAAATAACCTTGCAGATCAAATAGCCAAACAAGCTGCCATTTCTTCTGAAACACCTGTCTTTCGCTTAACTCCTTGCCTTCTTTCCCCTACCACAGTCCCCATTTTCTCTTCCACTGAAAAAGAAAAATTAATAAAAATAGGAGCTAAAGGAAACACAGAAGGAAAATGGGTATTACCAGATCAAAGAGAGATGTTATCCAAACCTCTCATGAGGGAGGTCTTGTCTCAAGTACATCAAGGAGCCCATTGGAGACCCCAAGCTATGTGTGATGTGGTTTTCAGAGTTTATGGGTGTATCAGAATTTATACCCTAGCCAAACAGGTCACAGACAGTCACTTAATATATAAAAAAAACTAATAAGCAAGCTCTAAGAAAATCACTCCTCAGGGGAAGAGATCCAGGGCTAAGACCACTCCAAAGCGTTCAAATTAACTACACTAAAATGCCCCCATTCGGTTGCCTGAAGTATTTATTGATAATAGTAAATCACTTTACTCACTGTGTAGAGACTATCTCCTTCTCAAGCGTAACTGCTAGTAATGCAGTTATAAAGGCATTAACTGAAAACATCATACCCAGGTTTAGATTAATAGAAAACATTGATTCAGACAATGAAACCCATTTCATGGCACATGTCATTAGAGAGTTAGCACAGGTGCTAGACATAAAATGGGAATACCATATCCCTTGGCATCCATCCTCTTCAGGAAGAGTAGAAAGAATGAACCAAACCCTAAAAAGTCACCTGACAAAATTAGTCCTAGAAACCCGGTTACCCTGGGTTAAATATCTCCCCATTGCCTTGTTAAGAATCACAACCGCCCCTTGAAAAGATGTCAGTTTATCCCCTTATGAATTACTTGGGAATTATTTTGAGCATAGAGGCCAGGAATAGTACTAATTCTAGAGAATGTGTTGGACACAGAAAGACTGTCAACTATAAATTCAAATGAAATGAGTTAAAGGTTAACCCGAGTGATCTCTAGAAGACAATGTTAAATCTCTTCCTGGTAAATTTTCTGAATAATTTCTTCTTTGGCTTTATGCAAGCATAACTGTGAGACCTACTCAACTAATTATGCTACTTTTTGTTTTCCATTCACCAGATGAAAGTATAGAGAAGAATATATAAATTAAAACTGTACACATTAAAAATAATGAAGTGGATGTATATGTATTCACTTGGCAACATATTCATAATATATTGCTGAAATAAATAGATGAGAAAAAATAACAACGTATACAGTACTATCTTGATTTTGGAACAGACCAAAGTCATACATTTGTATGTATGTGTGTGTGTTTATAAATACATTAAAAAGTCTAGAAGATACTGTTGATAGTGGTTATACCTACAATAGGAAGGAACTCTGATACTTCTCCATTGTTTGTATGTTTTACAACAAGCATTACTATTTTCAAAAATGCAAACATTAAATAGGTGAAGTCATTGCAAAGAAAATGTCATTTTTGCAATGCCTTCACCACAGCATATTATCAGAATGTCTGAAGTCAATGTGAAGGAAAGAATTTTAAAATTAATAAGAGAAAAGTATCTAGTCACCTATAAAGACATCCTATCAGAATAAAAGCAGATCTTTCAGTGGAAATTAAAAAAAACAAATAAAAAAGAGAATAGGATGTCATTTTCGAAGTGCTAAGGAAAAAAACAAAAAACAAAAAACAAACAAAAAAAAACTGTCAGACACGAATTTTATATCCTGACAGAATAAGATTCATAAATGAAGGAGAAATAAAGTATTTCCAGGACAAGCAAATGCTGAGGGAATGTGTCACCACTAGGCCATTCCTACAGTAAATGTTCAAAGGGGTCTTCAACATAGAAATTAAAGGTGGATATACAGTATCACAAAAACACATAAAAATATTAAACTCACAGTTCTTATAAAACAATCACAAAGAGGACAAAATAATCAAATGCCAACATGAAAGAATTTCATGAAAACGTAAAGATAAAAAGACAGAGAAAAAGAAACAAATAATTTATACAACTTAAAAACAACTAACAAAATGACAGGAACAAAGCTTCACACATCATTATTAACTGTGAATGTAATGTAAATGAATTGAATTATTCACTTAAAAGATACATATTAGCAGAAGATTTTTAAAAAACAACAACAACATAATCCAACTATATCCTGCCTATGAGAAACATATCTAGCCCTAAAAGACACACGTAGGCTAAAAATAAAAGAGTGGGAAAAGGTATTCCACACTACCAAAAGCAAGCAGGATTAGCTATACATACATCTTCAAATCAAAAACAGTTTAAAAAAAAAAAGACAAGAAGATCATTATATAATAATAAAGGAATCAATTAAACAAGAGATACAACAATCCTAAATATATATGTATCTTCTCTGACCTTAATGGAATAAAACCACAAATTGATAACAAGAGGAATTTTGGAAACTATACCAACAAATAGAAATATGTTCCTGAATGACCAGTGGGTCAAAGAAGAGATTAAAAAGGAAATTTTTTAAAACTCTTGAAACAAATTACAATGGAAACACAACATATCCAAAACCTATGCAATACAGCAAAAGCAGTACTAAGAGGAAAGTTTATACTTGTAAGTGCCTACATTAAAAAAGTAGAAAAACAAAATAAACAACCTAATAATGCATATTAAAGAATCAGATAAGCATGAGCAAACCAAACACAAAATTCATATTAGAAATTAATAAAGATCACAGTAGAAATAAATGAAAGTGAAACAAAAAAATATAAAAGATCAACGAAACACAAAGTTGGTGTTTTGAAAAGATAAACAAAATCAACAAACTTTTAGCCAGACTAACTAATGAAAAAAAGAGGGAAGACTCAAATAAATATAATCAGAAATGAAAAAAAATATATACTACAACTGATAACAGAAACTCAAAGGATCATTAGAGGCCACTATGAGCAACTCTATGCCAATAAGTTGGAAAATCTGGAAGAAATGAACAAATGACTAAACACATACAACCAACAGAGACTGAACCATAAAGAAATCCAAAACCTGAACAGACCAATAACAAATAATGAGATCCAAGCCATAATAAAAAGTGTTCTGGCTGGGCGCAGTGGCTCACGCCTGTAATCCCAACACTTTGGGAGGCCGAGGTGGGCAGATCACGAGGTCAGGAGTTCAAGACTAGCCTGACCAAAATGGTGAAACCCAGTCTCTACTAAAAATATAAAAATTAGCCAGATGTGGTAGCACACGCCTGTAATCCCAGCTACTCGGGAGGCTGAGGCAGAAGAATCGCTTGAACCCGGGAGGCGGAGGTTGCAGTGAGCAGAGATCGCGTCACTGCACTCCAGCCTGGGTGACAGAGCAAGATTCTATCTCAAAAAAAAAAAAATTTTTTTTTAATTTAAAAAAAGTCTCCCAGCAAAGAAAAGCTCAGGACCTGATGGCTTCACTGCTGAGTTCCATCAAACATTTAAAAAAGAACTAATACCAATCCTACTAAAACTATTCTGAGAAATAGAAGAGGAGAAAATACTTTCAGACTCATTCTACAAGACCAGTATTACCCTGATATAAAAAAAAAAAAAAGACAAGACATACGAAGAAAACAGAAAACTATAGGCCAATATCCCTGATGAACATTGATGCAAAAATCCTCAACAAAGTACCAGCAAACTGAATTAAACAACACATTAAAAAGATCATTTGTCATGACTCACTGGTATTTACCCCAGGTATGTAAAGATAGTTCAACACGTGCAAATCAATCAATGTGATAGATCATACCATCAGACTGAAGGACAAAAGCCTTCCGTTGATATTGTAAAAGCATTTGATGACATTTAACATCTCCTGATGATAAAAATTCTCAAAAAACCAGGTATAGAAGGAACATACCTAAATACAATAAAAGCTATATATGACAGATCCACAGCTAGTATCCTATGGAATGAGGAAAAACTGAAAGTCTTTCCTCTAAGATCTAGAACACAACAAGGATGCCCACTTTCACCACTGTTATTCAACATAGTACTGGAATTCCTGGCTAGAGCAATCAGACAACAAAAAGAAATAAAGGGCATCCAAACTGGAAAGGAAGAAGTCAAATTAACTCTGTCTGCAGATGATATGATCTTATATTTGGAAAAACCTAAAGACTCCACCAAAAAAACTATTCGAACTAATAAATAGTACATTCAGTAAAACTCAGAAAAATTGCAGGATACAAAAATCGATAGCATTTCTATATGCTAACAGTGAACAATATGAAAAAAAATCAAGAAAGTCGTCCCATTTACAATAGCTACAAATAAAATAAAATACCTAGGAATTAACCCAAGAAGTGAAAGATCTCTACAATGAAAACTATAAAACACTGAGGCAATGAACTGAAGAGAACACCAAAGAATAGAAAGATATTCCATGTTCATGGATTGGAAGAATCAACATTGTCAAAATATCTAGAATATCCAAATTAATCTACAAATTCAATGCAATCCTTGTCAAAATATCAATGACATTCTTCTCAAAAATAGAAAAAAAAATCCTAAAATTTATATAGAACCATAAAAGATCTAGAATAGCCAAACCCATCCTGAATAAAAAAAAAAAAAGAAAGAAAAGAAAAGCATACTGGCATAAAAACAGAATAGAGAACCCAGAAATAAATCCATATATCTAGAGTGAACACATTTTTGACAAAGATGCAAGGAACATACACTGAAGAAATGCCAGTTTCTTCAATAAATGGTACTGGGAGAACTGGATATCCATAGACAAAAGAATGAAACTAGACCCACATCTCTCACCATATACAAGAATCAAATCAAAATGGATTAAAGACTTAAATTAAGACCTCAAACTATGAAACTACTAAAATAAAACATGGGGGAAATTATCCAGAACATTGGTCTAAGCAAAGATTTCTTGAGTAATATCCCACAAGCAAAGGAAACCAAAGCAAAAATGAACAAATAGAATCACATCAAATTAAAAAGCACTTGCACAGCAAACAATCAACGAAGTGATGGGAAAACCAACATAATAGGAGGAGAAAATATATGAAAACTATCCATCTGACAAGAAATTAATAAACAGAATATATAAGGAGCTCCAACAACTCACTAGCAAAAAAATCTAGTAATACAATAAAAAACGAGCAAAAGGTCTGAACAGACAACTTCTCAAAAGAAGATACACAAACGTCAAACAGGTATATGAAAAGGCGCTCAACATCACTGATCATCAGAGAAATGCAAATCAAAACTACAATGAGATATCATCTCACCCCAGTTAAAATGACTTTTATCCAAAAGAAAGGCAATAGCAAATGCTGACAAATATAGAGAGAAAAGGGAACCTTTGTACAGTGTTGGTGGGAATGTAAGTTAGTATAACCATTATGGAGAACAGTATGGAAGTTCCTCAAAAAACTAAAAATAGAACTATCATATGATCCAGCAATCCCACTGCAAAAGGAAAGAAATCATTATTTCAAAAAGATACCTGCATTCCTATGTTTATCACACTACTTGCCACAATAGCGAATATATGAAAAAAAACCTAACTGTCCATCAATGGAGATGGAGGGCTACGTAAAGAAAATGTGGTACATATGTATATACATATATATATATACACACGCATATACACATATATATATATACACATACTATGAAACACTACTCTGCCATAATAAAGAATGAAACCATGTCTTTTGCAGCAATATGGATGGAACCAGAGGCCATGATCCTAAGTGAAACAATTCAGAAAGAGAAAGTCAAATACCGCATGTTCTCACTTGTAAGTGGGAGCTAAACAATGGGTACATATGGACATACAGAGTGAGATAAGAGACACTAAAGATTACAAAAGATGGGTGGGAGGAAGGTGAGGGTTGCTAAATTACATATTTGGTACAGTGTTCACTATTCAGGTGATGGGTACACTAAAAGCCCACACTTCATCATTACATAATATATGCATGTAAGACAACTGATCTACCCCATAAATACATACAAATTTTAAAATTTTACAAATAAACAAATAGATAACATGCCTGGCAAATAGTAGGTGGCAAATAAATGTCAGATTCTTTTTACAAATATTTAATTATCAATTTTTACTGGAATAAAAGAAAAAGATACCCTTACTATCCTATGTATGAAGACTCTAGAAAAATTGTTTCAGTCTAAGTTAATGACGATGTCCTGGCCTGGCGCGGTGGCTCACGCGCCTGTAATCCCAGCATTTTGGGAGGCCGAGGTGGGTGGATCACGAGGTCAGGAGATGGAGACCATCCTGGCTAACACGGTGAAGCCCCACCTCTACTAAACTAGAGACAAAAAATTAGCTGGGCGAGGTGGCGGGCGCCTGTAGTCCCCGCTACGCGGGAGGCTGAGGCAGGAGAATGGCGTGAACCCCGGGGGGTGGAGCCTGCAGTGAGCCGAGATCGCGCCACTGCACTCTAGCCTGGGTGAAAGAGCGAGACTCCGTCTCAAAAAAAAAAAAAAAAAAATGACGATGTCCTAATATTATTACCTGAAACTCTAGAAAAAAAATCTGAAAACTTTAGGAAAATCTGACTTTAACAAAATTATTCCCTCCAAAAAATGCTGCTCTTCTTATGAGTTAACCATAGGACCCAACATTATCTGTAGTTTGCAGTTAGCCTACTGTAGGAGCTTGAGTATTGGCCCTCTGTACTTTCTCAGTTGAAATCACCTGTGTGAACATCAGATCAATTTATGGACATTTTTGTCTATTCATTTATTTCCATTTCAATTCTATGTATTTATAAATTTATGTTTTCTATGTTAAATTGATATCACTTTTAAACTTTTGTTAAAGTATATTATTTTCTGAAATATCTTGAAAGTGGCTTGTGATGACAGCCTATTATAGGGATATACATATCATTATTCAAGATTCACCTATTGTAAGTCTTCTAGGTTGTTTCCCAATTTTTACATTATAATGATAATGAAAATGTAATAATTATCTTTACAGGATATCCTTCTGCTTAGAATATCAACTCATAAACTTCATCTAACTTTTCCTCATATGATGTGTTTCTCTTACTCACTATTTATGACATACTCTCTTATATTAAGCTCTTTAACATTTACTAGAGTTTACCTCCAGGTGCCATGGCAATCAGAATATTGTTTCACTCATTGTCTATAACATATTTTACATTAGAATATTGTACTTTTTCTTATTTTTGTTGTATCGTTCTAGATGAGTTTTAGAATAGTTTTATAATATTACCCCTAGCATCAAAAGAAATGTCATGAAATTTTGATTGGACATAAGGCTTGTAGTCTTAATACAGAAAGAGCACTTAAAAATTAGTAAAGTTTACCTTTTAAGATTCTGATCCTATATATGGTATATATATTATAAATGTTTTTACCAGTTGTCATTTCTCTTTTAATTTTTTATGGTGTTTTATTTTTCGTAAATTCAGATATATAATAAAAATACTTTCCTTTTCAGTACTTGTTATTTCTGTCATTTTTAGAAAGCCTAGCCCATATCAAGTTCAAACAGAATACTTGCCAACATTTTCCTCTACTACATTTATGGTTTCATTTTTGAAATACCAAGTTTCTAAACTATGTAGAATTCTGATAAAAGGTATAAGAGAGGATTAAAAATACTTTTAAACAAATGGTTTAACAATTATTGGAATGTTCTATTGAATGCTCCATGTTTTGCCAACTAATTTGAAACACACATTAATCATTAACTAAATTCTTACATGCTTGATTCTATTTCTAGTCTATTCCATTTCATTTTATTCTGGCCCCAATACACGATTCAACTAAAATTATTGCAGCTTTAAATTGAGTATCTGCAGGAGCAGGCATCTTCTTCCCAGAGTGTCTTTAAAACACTCTTCCACATTTACATTTCCAGATGCTTTCCAAAAAACAACACAAACATGTTTAATAATATGCTTATGAAATAAAGAAACAACAAAGTAGAATCTCTTATTACAGAGGGGATTTCCAACTTCTACCACAATATATGCACAAGCATTCAACAGATTTTTTTTGAGACAGAGTCTCAAAAACTCAAAAACTGGGGTGCAGTGGCATGATCATAGTTCACTGAAGCCCCAGTCTCCTGGACTCAAGTGGTCCTCCCACCTTGGCCTCCCAAAGTAAACAGATTTGTTTCAAACTTACTGCAGTTGCCACTTGAATATTTCCTGATAGGGGTCGTATCCCAGAAGGAGGCCTTCCTATTTACCCAATTCCTCTTGAAACAGGGCGAGCTGCTGAAGATTTGTGATTGCTGGCCATTGTTTCTTCACTTTAATCGCTGTTTGGAAGCAATAAATAGTTCAATCCTTTGATGTCTTCTCTAGCAAGACAATAATGACCCATCATACCCTTACATTTAATTCACAACAATTGTTCTTGCAAACTGCCATTCTGTGTACCACTACGAGGCTAATTTTGTTCAAATATGACATCGTGCTCCATTTACAACTATGAGATTTCTTGCAACATTCCTTCCTCATCTTTCTATTATCTTACCAAAATGCAAGCCCCTCTATTATCTATTTCTTTAGTATTCTCATCCCATACTCTGGTAAATTTTCTCTCCTGTCATAGCCAACATCTTTCTGTGCTCCTAATCCTTTCTCTGCACTTTCTGGTCCATGACTAACTCTCATATTCTGAATCTTGTTACAAATACTTTCTATTTTCTTAACTTTAACAGAATCTTGGTTTCCCCTGAGAGTAACACTTTCGGTAGTCCAAGTGTTTTAGCTTCCTGTCCCACAATTTTAAAGCAAAGGAGGTGGCACTTTTCTTGCTCCTCAGGGTCACTTTCAAAACATTCTTCCACACCTTTAAAAAAATTAACAACAGGCCAGGCGTGGTGGCTCACGCATGTAACCCCAGAACTTTGGGAGGCCAAGGCAGGTGGATCACGAGGTCAGCAGATCGAGACCATCCTGGCTAACACAGGGAAACCCCATCTCTACTAAAAATACAAAAAATTAGCTGGGCGTGGTGGTGGGTGCCTGTAGTCCCAGCTACTCGGGAGGCTGAGGCAGGAGAACGGCATGAAACCGGGAGGCAGAGTTTGTAGTGAGCCGAGATTGCACCACTGCACTCCTGCCTGGGCGACACAGCGAGACTCCATCCCCCCAAAAAAAAAACAAACAAGATTCACTTCCTCTGAGGATCTGGGAATGCAACAATATTGCCTTGATCTTTCCTGGTTGCTGGTAATTAGTGACTTCCTAATCTCTCCTCTATCTTTACTAAAGTCTTTTGTACCTAGTTCACAGCTTCTCTATTCCAATCTCACCATCATCCTGGATGACTTCCATCTAGATACTAGATCCAATACCCAACATTCCAGCTTTACAGTTCCCTGACCTCAACTTTAGCAATGATCTTAACTCCATTTCAGTAATTTATAGCCATGGCGAGACATGGAGCTTGTCATCATCTGGAATTGCTTCACCTCAAACATCTTAATTGAAATACTCCATTCTCCGGTCTTCTCCTCTCCTTCTACCCTTTTCTCATCTTCATTCTGCTACACCTGCCTTTAAACCATTTCCTTAATTCACTCATTCTCTCCCAGTTTATCAGCCCTCTCCTTTATTCATCAGAATATAATATTATTTAAAATTCTGTCTCATAATTTAGAGTAGTAGTTTTCAAATTGTTGGTCACATCCATTAGTAAATTCTGAAAACAATTTTGCAGGTTATGACCAAGATACTTAAACGTGAAATAAAATTTAAACAAAAAGAGTTAACTGAAAATATGAAGGGTAAACATTGTTTCAGTAAATTTTTGTTTCAGCTATATTTACATAAATTTACACATATGTGTTTACTGGGCTACAATATAAAAATGTATGTCCTATTGTAGGTCATATAAAATAGTTATGAAGATACTTATCTAGAGAGAGAATATGGAGAAAAAGAGAATAGTGTCCAAGATTCTGTCCTGAGGAACATCAATACATACAGATTACACAGAAGAGGAAAATCTAGTGTGAGAGACTGAAAATTAAGGCCCAGAAAGCAAAGAAAAAAACTAGGAGTGTGTGTCAGAGATGCCAAGAGAAGGCAGGAATCTGAGATATGCCATTTACGTTGGAAATTCAAGTAAGATGAAAACTGAAATGTCCAATGGAGTCCCCATCCAAGAAGTCACTAATGATACCTTGACAAGGGTGTTTAAGAACTGTCCTCCTTCTCTCATGAAATTAGTGTCTCATGAGCACCATCAACTAATTTGTATCCTTGAACTATTCTCCAGCCCATCTGGCAAAATCAGAAACCCTTCTCTACATCCAATCTGAAGTGCTGAACATTGCTGGTGGAAATCATACACCTGTACAGACTGGGGTACTGCAAAGTGATAGTCACAAATCTTAGCTGGACCCTCATTTCAGAAATGATTTATCCTTGTTAAGATACTTCTCTACTTGATAATTCTCACCCTTAACTACTTTTCTATTTAACCTCTGTTCCTGCCACTCTGAGCAGATGACTCATTTAAGAAAATTACAACTTGAACTCCATCACCTTTGGGGCACATAAACTTCTCTACATCCATCCTGCCCTCCAATCCCAACAGCCATTCCTTCTCTCATTCAAGATCAATCTTACTCTGATTTACCCTTGATCCCATCTTCTTTGTGACATTAACCTCACTGCTACCAATTATCTTTAAACTTTCTCCTTTTTTCAGTCTGTTACCATGTTCAATTCTTTCCTACCTTCAAAAACTTATTTCTTGATCCTGCAACCACCTCTATCTAACTGTCCCATATATCCTCCTTTATGCAGCCAAATTCCTAAGAATAGATTATATCCGGCCAGGCGCAGTGGCTCATGCCTATAATCCCAGCACTTTGGGAGGCCGAGGCGGGCGGATCACGAAGCCAGGAGATCGAGACCATCCTGGCTAACATGGTGAAACCCCGTCTCTACTAAAAATACAAAAAATTAGCCGGGTGTGGTGGCGAGTGTCTGTAGTTCCAGCCAATCGGGAGGCTGAGGCAGGAGAATGGCGTAAACCCAGAAGGCAGAGCTTGCAGTGAGCTGAAATCGTGCCACTGCACTCCAGCCTGGGTGACAGAGCGAGACTCCATCTCAAAAAAAAAAAAAAAAAAAAAAGAAAGAAAAAAAAAGAATAGCTTATATCCACTATTTTCTACTGCTTCATTTCCCACTGTCTCCTGGATTGCTACTGTTTGATTCAAATGACCCCTGCCAATATTGCCAGTGATGTAAATGTCATCCTACTTTACTGGTGTCCACATTTATATGAAACATCTCCATGACACTTCCCTCTCTTCTGGTTCTTTTTTCTGTCTCCTTGATCTGTCCCTATATAGAGCATTTTCTAAGATACCATCCACCATCTTTTTCTTTTCTCTCTCTAAACTCTCCTTGGGCCCCCTTATCCACACTCACGGTTTTAACAATTAATAAACTGATTCCACACAACTTCCTTATTTTAGCACTCAGCTTGCGGTGTTTATATCCAAATAATAACATCTCCACTTAGATGTCTAAATATTTCAAAATAAACATATGTAATCCAAACTCATTATCATCTCCCCAAAATTTGTCCTTCCTCTTGGTGTCACCTCCTAGTCACACAAGTCAGAAATTTAGTCCTTGACATCTTCCTCTCCCTCACTCCCATGGCTGATCACATAGTTCCACTGAGTTTGTTTTGTTTAGTTGTACTGATTTTGTTCCTAAGTGTTTAACAGGTACTTTACTCTCTATTCCTACAGCACTGGCCACTTCAGGGCATCACTGACTCAGGTGGACTATTATACCAGCCTCTTAAGTGGTCCCCTTGCCTAACACACATTTTGCCTGTTACTTTCTCTGGGAATCCTTCCATGACCAGTCTATAACTGGTCTTGGAATCTTCGTCTTCTTCAATTTCAGTGTATAGGCCTGTTCTACATGCTACCATGCATCCTGTGTATTACTTTATTCCAGAACCTATCACACCACTTGAAATGATCTGCTTAAGTATTTCTCGCCCTTTATGGCAAGAGCTGAATCTTAATCATCTTTACATCCCCAACATCTGCCTCAGTGATAAGCAAAAACTTTATTCTCTCATGTACCTTTTAAATTTCCTCCTACATAAAGGTATTGCCAATTACAAAAATTTACTAAATTGTTAAAAAGCAAACAAAGCGACTGGGCGTGGTGGCTCACGCCTGTAATCCCAACACTTTGGGAGGCCAAGGTGGGTGGATCACGAGGTCAGGAGATCGAGACCATCCTGACTAAAATAGTGAAACCCCATCTCTACT
Organism: Nomascus leucogenys; assembly: GCF_006542625.1. Lineage (NCBI taxonomy): Eukaryota > Metazoa > Chordata > Mammalia > Primates > Hylobatidae > Nomascus > Nomascus leucogenys. Next base: position 57,554 of record NW_022095773.1, on the reverse strand, counting down.
AAAAATACACACACAAAAATTAGCCGGGCGTGGTGGCGGGCATAGTCCCAGCTACTCCGGAGGTTGAGGCAGGAGAATGGCGTGAACCCAGGAGGCGGAGCTTGCAGTGAGCCGAGATCGCGCCACTGCACTCCAGCCTGGGCGACTGAGCAAGACTCTGTCTCAAAAAAAAAAAAGGCAAACAAAGCATGTGTTGGACTAAAATGATTTCTCTGTTTCTACACTCTATGTCCAGTACTAGTTTTCTGACTTTTCTTAGCATTACTTGTAATCAGTCCTTGGACTGCTATCCTTTCTACAGTCATGCATCTTTATAACTCCAACTATGTGTACGGCTCACTAATCAATGCCTACAGTTCGGCCCTTTCAACTGGGCACCAATTTTGAGTTTCCAAGTGTTTATCTGAAATTTCCATTCATATATCTCATTTGAATATGTTCACACCAATGTTCCTGACCCCACTAGCTCCCTGATTCTAATTCCTTGCCATTTTGAACTCTGCAAAGCAAAAGAATTTCAAATGGAAAAAGGAATTTCATGAAATGACTCTGAAAAGGAAGACAGGGTGTATGATCAAAATGGTTTTTCCACAAGAAGACGAGCATAATAAACATCTCTTTCCAGTGGAAAAGATATTACTCTAGGTTTCCTGCTAACTTTGAGAAAATGTACAACATACAAAAATTTCACCCAATTTTCTTTGCCACTGTTTTACTGTGGTGAAAAAAAAGCTTACCATTATATTATTACCAGTGGGATTAAGAGGCGGGCATTAGCAACAAATATACCACTCACTTCGGGGTTATTCAATCAAAGATTCACACAATTTCCAGTGATTCACACAATTTCCAGTTATTCACACAATCAGAGAGGCAGCCTGGCCTTCGGATCCAGAATGATTAGCGATACAAACTAGTGCTGACAAAGTTAGCAGCTGCATAATCTTGCCACCTTACTTAACCCCTCAGGATTTCATCTTCTGTAAAACAGAAGGGTGACATCTACCTTGCAGAGCTGTTATGAAGACGATAAGTATTAAATTTAAAACATCTGCTTCTAATTATTATGACTATCGTTATCCTCCCTAAACCAACCATTCTCACACAGGTGAATAAGTGGAAAGTTGCTAACTGCCCCCACTGTGATCAACAGACAGAAATAAGTCCCTTCCACTGTAACAGGCAGAAATCTATTGCTTTGACTAAAATCCTTCAGCCCATCGTGGTCCTTCCCTCTGCTCTGTGCTTGGCGGGTCTCCTGCGGGGGGTGGGGGAGGGGTCGGGCTGTTGGAGGAGGTCTGTTCGCACCTTCCGCGCGACTAGAATTGGTACATGCCTGGCCTGGCTACAGGCCCCACGGTAACAGTTAGCTAAGACCCAGAGTCTGAATTTGTTTTGTTTGGAGCGGATCAGCATCTCCAAGGCAAGAGAACAGACCTGGGAGGGAGGGAGGAAGAGATGGGACCCAGGGTTTCTCACCTCCACCGGCGCCAAAGGAGTGCTGTTGCCCGGCTCGCGGGTGCCCTAACGTCTTTCCGAGGCCCACGCGCAGTTTTCCTCGGCTCTCAGGCCTACCCACTAGCGGCCATGCGCCGCGGCGTATCCCGGCAACGGGGGCGGGATAGCGGAGGCTCCTCATCCTGAGTGACCAATCCTCCGCCTCAGCCCTTGGTTACACGCGGAGCTCTCGCGAGAATTGAGGACTGATGTTTGTTTCTTCACCACCCTTCAGCACTTTTTGGAAAAAGTGGAAAACAGCGGGGCGGCTGGAAAACAAACATTTTATGTGAACGAGACCAGCCTGGGCAACATGACAAAAACCTTTTCTCTATCAAAAATACAAAAATTAGCTGGGCGCGATGGCATGTCATTCATTGTACTCCAGCCTGGGAGACAGAGTGAGACCCTGTCTCAACAAATGAACCAAAGTACTTCAACTAATAGACACATAAATACTCTTACACATCTTAGTGGCTTTATGATGATAATATTTTTCCTAGTGAAGTCTGGCGTATGAAAGGCGGTATCATGGTGACTAACATCTCAGAGAGGACATTCACTGTTTAGGAGAGTTATAGTTCCTAAGCATTCTTTTTCAGTTATACTTCCCACATGACCATTACCACCTTCCTGTTTTGTAACATTTATTCCTGAAACCAAATGGAGGAGGTGAGTGAATAATATGTAGAATGCAGTCTTTTTTCAAAATAGACTTTATTTTTAGAGCAGTCTTGGGTTTAAAGAAAAATTTGGCAGAAAGTACAGAATTTCCATATTTCACCCTCCTCAGTTTCCCCTACGTCTTGGATGATGTGGTACATTTGTCACAATTTATGAACCAATAGTGATTCATTATTAATTGAAGTCCATAATTTACATCAGGATTCACTCTGTATTATACAGGTCTTTGGGTTTTGACAAATGCATAATATCACGTGTCTACCATCCCAGTATCATACAAAAGTTTCATTGCTCTAAAATCTCGTCTGCCCCATCAATTCATCCCTTTGTTCCTCTCTCCTCCTGAACCCCTGAAAACCACTGATCTTTTTACTATCTCTATAGTTTTGCCTTTTCTAGAATGTCATATAGTTGGAGTTATACAGTATGTAACCTTTTCAGACTAGCTTCTTTCACTCAGCAATATGCATTTAAGATTCCTCCATGTTTTCCTGTGGCTTGAGAGCTCATTTACTTTTATCACTGATACTCCATTGTGTGAATGTACCCTAGTTCATTCTTCTGCTGAATGACATCTTGGTTGCCTCCAATTTTTGGCAATCATGAGAAAAGCTATTGTAAACACTCGTGTGCAGGGTTTTGTGTGTACATAAGTTTTCGACTCATTTTGGTAAATACCTATGAATATGATTTCTGGATCATATGGTAAGAGTATGTTCATGCGCAGTGGGTGGCTTGCCTGTAATCCTAGCACTTTGGGAGGGCAAGGTGGGAAGATGAGAGTGATTATCTTTGTAAGAAACTACCAAACTATCTTCCAAAGTATTTTTGGAACTCTCACCAGCAATCAATGTGAGCTCCTGTGGCTGGATAGAGTTTTCCTTAATGGCTTAATTATATTAATAGGAGTAAGTCTCCTGATTTGAATGGAAAATTTCATGAAAGAACCACATTAATTTCCCCAAAAAAACCTCTGTCCTACAAATAAATGGTTGAAAAATAGCATGATGATATATCTAAGACCTGTCCCCTCATTTGTGCACTGGATTGATAAGTGTGGCCATTTGCCTTGTGGTGCTTCAGGAAAATTGAGTGATTTGGCTGGGTACTGTAATCCCAGCACTTTGGGAGGCTGAGGCAGGCAGATCACCCGAGGTCAGCAGTTTGAGACAAGCTGCCAAGACATGGTGAAACCCCGTCTCTACTAAAAATACCAAAAAATTAGCCAGGCATGGTGGCGGGTACCTGTAATCCCAGCTACTCAGGAGACTGAGGCAAGGGAATCGCTTGAACCTAGGAGGCAGAGGTTGCAGTGAGCTAAGATTGTGCCACTGCACACTGCACTCTAGCCTGGGCGACAGAGCAAGACTCCATCTCAAAAAAAGAAAAGAAAAGAAAATTGAGTAATTCTTCTTTGTTTAGAAAAGTTATAAACAGGAATGACAAATGCTGGCTCATTTTATAAATGCTTTGTCATTTCTCCTATTTAATGTTTAAGTGATTAAATTGAGCTTGATTGATTTTATTGTTTATTGAGCACGTACTACATGTTAGGTGTTGTAGATATATTATTATGTTAGTCTTCACAGCAACTCCATGAAGTTGGTATTATCTTCATTTTACAGTTGAGAAAACTGAGGCTTAGAGAGAAAAGCTGCCCACGCTTGTAATTAGCTTTTCTGTAACTTCCAGTGATTACGAATTCCAAACCCTTCTCTAGTTCTGACCATCACCTAGATAAAGAAGATGTACTATGAGCACACATCTTTACTGAAAACCCTTTCAGGAGACAGAAAAGCAATTCAGGAGCACAGCCCATTTTAACATAATTTGTTTAATTATTCCCAAAATAACAGGCCTCGAAGCATTAAAAGAGTCATTGACAACTGTATACATTTTCAAAGTCTAAGGTCACACATTGACAATTATAATTTTTTAAAATCAGAGAATATAGACATGGAAGCTTGTCATTGCTTATCACCTAAATATCATTACCTAGAAAATAGTGAAAACCCTTGGAACTTTTGAGTTGGCAGATGCTGGGGGTTGGCTGGGGAAAAGGGGAGAAATAACAACATATTGTCATCATTAAATGTTTATTAAGTCAGATATATATTCAAGAAAATGTAAAATTTGGCAGTAAAGCTATCATTTCATTAATAGATTTAGTTAAAAAAAGACTCTTGATATCTCTGGATCCAGACATAATCTTATATTTGATTTATTTTAGAAAGTTAAATAAATTGATTCTATTTATTTTTGTAATGTGAAGTACACTAAGTTTAGTCTTTTCAGTAATAAAATGGCAAAACTAGCCTTTAAGCCTCATGGAGGAAGCATTCACTATACAACCCTTTTAGCTTAAAAGAAAAATCAGTGTATGACGCAGCACTAGAGCATGCACCTTTACCTCCTGAAAGACTGGTCCCTTGTGTGTAAGTCAATCGTTTTGAATAATAATCTCTTCAGACATGGTAGATTAAATCAGAGAAAGTCTGCCACATATGCATTTTGACATCTGGTAACCTGGATTTGAAACCAGATTTTGCCACTTACTATGTGCTATGGGCAAATACAGAAACTTCTGTGATACTGTGAACTTCTGTGATACTAAGGACAGCTCCTTCAGGGTTGCTGTGAAGGTTAAAGAGGAAAGTTAATAGTGCTCGGCTTTAGTCCTTTGCATTGCCTGCGGGATGGGAGACAGGCCGGTTAATACTCTGGATGGTGGAGGGCTTGCTTCTCTGTATTTGCTTTGCAATCTTTACTCCTTCAGGAAAACACACTGAACATCCTATTTTCCATTGCATTTTCTTTCTTTTCAGAGTCTGATGTGAATGCTACACAGGGAGAAAATGAGCCAGATCTAGAGGATCTGAAGATCAAATTAATGCTGGGAATCTCGTTGATGACCCTCCTCCTCTTTGTGGTCCTCTTGGCATTCTGTAGTGCTACACTGTACAAACTGAGGCATCTGAGGTAAGTCTGCAGATCTCTGCAGTCTTCACGACAAATGCATGACATCGCATTCTCTCCCTCCTCTCTTTAGTAGATTCTTAGGAATTTGTGATCTCTGAATTTATCCATACGGCATTCAAATTGATTCCCATTTACCCTATTCAGATGGAGCACAGGACTGTCTTTAAGGGAATACCCTACTTGAACTTTTTCCCAGTATTCATCCAGAGATAGAAATAACCTTAGTCAATTGGAAAGGATAAAGAGAATCTAGATATGCTCTTTTTTATATAGCCCTGGAACAAATATATTTTGTTCTAAATAGCATATCTGCTTAGCATCTAATGTTTTTTTATTCAAGCAAGCCTTGAGACTTTCAAAAAACAGCCAATCTCTATCACCTTTACACTGTGAGACTTGTCCATGGGCTCTTTCTTATAAAAATATTAAATTCAACTCAAACCTCATTGAAGGAATTATTTAACATTTTTCAGGCAGTGTAACAGATTACCTTCAAAAATCCTAACAGAATTGCTTAATGTTCATAATGATCATTAATTCCATTCTTTTCATTGTGGTGTTTTTGACGAATGGTGTATTTCTGTGGTCCATTAAAACTGTGATCCTAGGTATTTATTCCCATTCGTTCAATTTCATTGTACATGTTTCTTATTAAACTTTTATTAAGGCAACTTCTACTGTTTTAGTAAATGGGTTTATAAATTCTAGTAGAGATTTGAAACATGCTTCAAATGTTAAATATAATCAAATTACAATGAGAGAAAAACTAGGCTGGGCACGGTGGCTCACACCTATAATCCCAGCACTTTGGGAGGCCGAGGCGGGTGGATCACGAGGTCGAGATCAAGACCATCCTGGCCAACATGCTGAAACCCCGTCTCTACTAAAAATACAAAAATTAGCTGGGCATGGTGGCGCGTGCCTGTAGTCCCAGCTACTCGGGAGGCTGAGGCAAGAGAATCGCGTGACCCTGGGAGGCGGAGGTTGCAGTGAGCCGAGATTGCGCTGCTGCACTCCAGCCTGGAGACAGAGCGAGACTCTGTCTCAAAAAAAAAAAAAAAAGAAAAGAAAAGAAAAGAAAAACTATATATCATTCATATAATGTTACTAAGGAACTAATACTTTGGGCAAAATTCGTATATTTTAATTTTTTGAATGCTTTTCTGAGTTACAAATGTACACAATTAAAAACAATTCTTGATATATGTTCTTTTCTTCTTCAGTTATAAAAGTTGTGAGAGTCAATACTCCGTCAACCCAGAGCTGGCCACGATGTCTTACTTTCATCCATCAGAAGGTGTTTCAGATACATCCTTTTCCAAGAGTGCAGAGAGCAGCACATTTTTGGGTACCACTTCTTCAGATATGAGAAGATCAGGCACAAGAATATCAGAATCTAAGATAATGACAGATATCATTTCCATAGGCTCAGATGATGAGATGCATGTAAACGATGAGTCAGTTACCCGGTGAAGAAATCGAGGAACCCGGTGAAGAAATCATACTGATGAATAAATAACTTTGATTATTTTGTCATCAAAAGACCTTTCTTTATGTCTTCTGTTAATGTCATGAGTTTGAAACTCTGCTGAGACAAACATTCTGGTGTCTTAAAAGGAGGACAGACTCAATAAAAATTATCTCTTGGTTATAAAATTTAATGGAAAATGCACAAGAAGATAATTTAAGGTGGGAGAAACTCATCAAGTAAAAACATTCCTGGAGAGTGACTTTGAAAGATATTTTCTGTAGGCTGGTTGATTTTAAAACAAGGACATTTAGATATTTACCTTCCCCAGGGGCATTTTGAGAACATCAGGGAACTCACCACTACCTATGCGCCCCCTCACCACCGTTGAAGCAAAAAGAACACACCTGTTCATGTTTTATTGACAAAACAGTTGTGCCATCAAGAGATGAAACTAAATTAGTGGTAGGAACTCTTAGCATTCTTGAACTGTTTAAAAGTCATCAGGGGTTGCTCTCACATGACAAAGGGTAGGAAAGAAAAGATACTTTTCTATTCCTTTGTTTTGTTTTCTTTTTTGAGAGGGAGTCTCGTTCTGTCACCAGGCTGGAGTGCAGTGGCGCGATCTCAGCTCACTGCAACCTCTGCTTCCGGGCTCAAGCGATTCTCTGCCTCAGCCTCCCAAGTAGCTGGGATTACAGGCACACGTTACCACACCCGGCTACTTTTTGTTTAGTAGAGATGGTTTCACCATGTTGGCCAGGATGGTCTTGATCTCTTGACCTCATGATCCACCTGCCTTGGCCTCCTGAAGTGCTGGGATTACAGGTCTGAGCCACCGCACCCGGCCGTATTTTTCCATTTCTAAAGTATGCATAATCGTTTGAGACAACACGGTGTTCCAGAAGAAGAGAGAGGAAGAGGGGAATTCCAGCAGGTAATTTCCTAGATGGGGACTCATGGACTCTGAGTCTTTTAGAGCTGAAGTGCCCTTCTTTCTCTCTTCCCCCAGGCATCCAGGATTATTATGTTCCACTGAAAGAAAAGCAATGCTTTTTGAAGACTTATTCAAGTTTATTAGTGACTTTTGTGGCTATCCATACCAACAGTATTTCAATTTACAAAGACAGAAAATAGGGATAAAGTTTCCTTTTTAGAAATTAGTTTCAGCTGGGCACGGTGGCTCATGCCTGTAATCCCAGCACTTTGGGAGGCCCAGGTGGGCAGATCACAAGGTCAGGAGTTCGAGACCAGCCTGGCCAACACGGTGAAGCCCCGTCTCTACTAAAAATACAAAAATTAGCCATGTGTAGGGCACACGCCTGTAATCCTAGCTACTCAGGCTGAGGCAGGAGAATTGCTTGAACCCGGGAGGCAGAGGTTGCAGTGAGCTGAGATCACACCACGGTGCCAAAGCTTGGGCGAGACAGCAAAACTCCGTCTCAGAAAGAAAAAAAGAAATTAGTTTCAAATGGAGGGATTTAGGGACATGCATCATGTCTTTTCTGGATATGTATGGATATGGGAGAAGAACTTAGGGCATGTTTCATTGCCCTCTTCAATTTTTACCACACCAATAGCTTTCATTTACTGAGTACCTACTTTATAATAGGCACTTTAGAACATTGTATCACATTAAATTCTACTATCTTATGAAAGGTGAGTTTAATTTTACAGATCAAACAACAGAAGTTCAGGTAAGTCAGATAAATTGCCTAAGAGCACCTGCTGTGATGTGCTTCCAGTCTGAGGTTCTCTCCATGATCCATGAAGGTGAATAGTCAGACTGGCAACAAAAGTCCTTAGGAGCACCACAGGCCCAGCACCCAAGACACAGAAGGTTCCTTAACTCAGGTGCTCTTTCAGCTCTTGGGAAATTGTTTTCCTTGCCTTTAGCTTGGGTATCTATAATTCTTCTTCCTCGCGAGAATAAACACACATTTTACTCTCACCTGCCACTTCCCCTACTATCCATTGTTAGAGTCCTTCACTCCCAGATTTCACCTCAGACTCCCACCCAGTCTCACTCACCATCAGTTGGGAAAGCTACGGAGCTCCGCCTTTGAGTAGTGATGGGCTATAAAAGACAGCACCCTTGAGGGAAAAGGCAGCAGGTCAGGCGCTCACCTTTGCCTGGTCTCTGCCAACAGTGCTCACAGTTTCTGAGCCAGTGGAGGTGGCCTGGAGCAGCAGCCCATGCTACCCTCTGCCGGTTACTTTTGCCATTTTCTGTGCCCTTTTGACAGCTCCAGGGATCAGTGCCAGCATTTGTACTGCCAGTTCAGGCACCTGCAGATCTGGTGGAAAAGTGAGGGAGGTGACTGCAGTTGCTTGGAGATGCTCCAGGTGCAAAGGAGCTGTATTGAGTCCACAGGTGAGAAAGGGACGTGAGAATATCAGCTGGGCTTGGAGAGAGGTTGATAACCAACCATTCCCACGTTTTCTCTCCACCCCTCCTTAGGAGGTACCAAGAATTTTCCTGATTGGAAAGAGGTGGAAGAGCCACTTTTCAATCATGTAAAAAGTAGTAGTAGTACTAGTAGTAGTGGTACTTGTCTTTGGTACTAAAGTAAAGCATTGTACAAAGTTGAGTACAGCATTACTCTGGCTACAATATCTAAAATGGCCAAAAGAGATATGTTAGCTATATATTTTTAAATGGGCTGATCACTCATCCTTAGACAGTTGGCATAGTCTGCCTTGTAAAGTGCAGTGAAGGTATTTTGAGGGGGCTGGAAGGGGAGTGGGCACAGGAAGAATGTCAGGAGGTACTGGTGTGTGTGGTCTCTTTTCCTCCCTCTCCTGCTCTAGAAGTGAGAAGAGGGTCTCACAGCCAGTGCTGGTTGGGGAGAGGTCTTCTTGTCTCTCACTGCTGACCCTCTATGCCATCCATAACTAAACCTTCATTTTCTGAACAGGTTTTCTGGACCTCTGACCTGCTTGCCCTGGAAGGCATCATGAAACCAGTTCCTTTTTAGCCTATCAGTCTCCCCCCCATTCTGAAACTCCCCCTTATTTCCTTTTGCTGATGCTCCCTAATCATCCTCTTCCCCAAACCTCAAAGGGGACTCTCAATTCTGTTCCCCCATCCCCATAGGTGTATTTTGCTGCTTTGTTTTCCTCTACCTTAACTACTCACAGTGATGCAGGTGAACCCCAAAACTGGGGCTCAGCTCGGGCGGGTTCTTGGCTTTGCTCAGGAAAGAATTCAAGAGCCAGCCAACAGTGAAAGCAAGCAAGTTTTTAAAGAGCAACGTTGTACAGCGAAAGTGGTGGCTCCACAGGGCAGGGCTCCCTCAGGCAGAGCAGCACTTGTGGACTGCCAGCTAGCTCTATTTATACCTACTTATAATTACAGGCTAAGTAAGGGGTAGTTTGTTCACAAACTTTCTGGAAAAGGGGCAGGGAGTTTGTGGAACCACATAAAGTAACTTTCTGCCATTGCCATGGCATTTGTCAACTGTCATGGCACTGGTGGGAGTGTCATTATTTTATGCAAATGAAGAGCCCAGATCAGGAGCTACAGCATGGGTTGCTGCTATATTTATACTCACTCTTAATTGCATGCTCATCAAGGGGAGGGTTATTTCAAATTTTCTAGAAAAGGGGCAGGGAGTTCCTGGAACCATACAAGGGAACTTCCAAGCGTTGCCATGGCATTTGTGAACTGCCACGGCTCTGGTGGGAGTGTCTTTAATAATGATCAGTGAGAGCAGAAGTTGCTTTCCTTGCCGGTTTCTGGCAGCTTTCTCTGCTACATCCTGTTTTTGATCAGCAGGAGCCTTACTGGTGCTAGAAAAACAAGTCCTCCTGATCGACCTCCCTACTGCAAAGGAACTTAGGATCAGTTCCTACGGACTGGCTGTGATGGGAAAGAAGCACCAGCACTCGCCTTAGAACTAGCAGCCAAGCCCTTCTAAAGTGCCCAGGAGTAAGTCTTCCCAGCATCACACACCCGGGAGCAGCAGCCTTAAGTTCTAGTCCCTATTCCCTCTTTCTTCCTCCCTCCTGCCACAAGTGTGTCCTAAACATGCCGAACAGTGAGGGTGCTACAGGGGTCCTGATTGATGGTGTTTTTTACAGGCCTTTTGGGTGGTCCCTCAGCTCCTGAAACCCTGGGTTGTAGAGGGAAGCTGTCCCAGAGATGTTTGGAAAGGTGGTTGGCTTGAGCGGGCGTCAAGAGCATCTCTTCCACCCCCAGGAGGAGTGGGCACCAGCTCCCTAGTAACCGAAAGAACTGCTGGGCCCGCGGGGCTCCATGGTGCCCCAGGTGGGTGGACCAGCGCGCTGCTCAGATGGGGGCAGGGCCAAAGTCACCAGGTCAGGAAGTCGTGGGCGAGGGGCTTGCGTGGGCACGTGAGCTCTTTGTGAGGACCAGTAAATGGCATTTCTTGGGAACCCAGGATCCTAGGAAGGTGCCTAGGATGCCGTGCACAAGATTTGCTGCTTGTTAAGAAACAGGTGCAAGGTATCCTCTCTCCGTCCCTCATCCCCAACGTGGAATTACTGTAAGGAGCTTCCTGTGCTCTTGTGAAAGGTGGAAAAGACAGGAAGGAAACTGGCTGTTAGGTCTCTGTTAATTCTGGTGAAGGCAAGGAATAATTACCAATCCAAGGATCCATTCCCAATGAGCTCTAGCCTGAGAAGACATTCTAAGCGTGCCTTCAGACTTCAAAATTAACCCTCCAAATCTAGCTTCTGGTGAAGTTAAAAAACAAAAACAGAAAAACTTAACACTGTTCGTGATATGGAAGGAAAGTATAATCATGTTTTTTCAGTAGTGCCCCCAAAGCACTATTTAACAGCCCTTCCTAAATCATTGCAACCAAATAAAACCCAGCTTAAGCCAAAAGGCACTTCCGCCTGCTTATCTGGAGTTTACTGCCCTTTAATTTAAAGAGAAATTAGATCCAGGCCTTTATCTTTGGATCCTAAGATAATTCTCATTCTTGTGCGTGCTCCTCTCCTTCCCCAACTATCAAAATGCCACATTTCCGCTACACTGTTTTGGATTTCATTCATGTTAATTTCTTAATAGGAAATGAATGGTAAGTTGAAAGACTGTTGAGCCAGGAGAAAAGCTTATTGTGTGAAAAGGAAGCATGTGTGTGTTAACAACACATGTAGGTTATCTAAAATAAATTCAGAGTTATAAAAAACAATATAATTGGGACCACATCTCAGATCTGAAATCTCTTGTTTGGGAGAAGGGAGAAGGTATAAGTTATCCTGTAATTGATACAGGAAAGCGTATCTTGGAAAGAGAGAAGAGGACGTATTTCTCCTAGTAAAAATTAGGGAAGCAGCTGCCAGGGTGTTGTGGACAGCTGTTACTTCAAGCCTATGTCTTGTCACTCTCCCGGGTTTCCTCAGAAGTGTAGATCTAGCTAGAGTTTTGTCTGTCGATTCTTAGATTGTCATGGTTAAGGGCTGGGGGTTATTTTGTGGTTGAAGCATTCTATAGATATCAGGGACCTTAGAATGTTGAGACTCACTAAAGGAAGGAAAGACTAATGCTTTAAATACATTTTTCTTGTGGACAGAGGAGATGTGTCAGTGGAGAAGACTATATACAGTTCTGCGTAAGTGGTATTCAGTTATTTTAAGTTTCCAAATTGTCATTGCTTGGTAATAAGAAGGTGAATATTTTCTATCCAAAGCATGTCACGTTTGACACAAACAATTATGCACAAACAAGGCCTGTCCTACTGATGTATAGTCACCTTAGTAATAAGGTGTAAATGTATTTTAATCAGTCATGGGAATGAGCTAGACATTTGAAAAACTTAAACAGTGATAGCCATTGGCTTCTCATTCTCCTTCTAGAATTGATCACTTAGCGAACTACCTCCTGTATTTAAAACTGGGTTTGGAAGGGTTAATGTCCTTCTGATAGGAAGCTACTTCTCCAGGGTATTCTAGAATCTGCATTTCATCATGATTGTAATGATCAAACAAAACGTATTTTCTACTGACAGTCCTAGAAATAACTATGGAAAAATTAGAAAGAACAGAAAAAATGAGTCAGTCAAGGCTGAGGTTGAAGAAGAGCAGAAGAGGGTCTCCAAATGAACTTCAGCACTTGAAGAACTGACTCAAAGCCCTGTGGCCTCCTTGAAGGACACAAATGTGAGGCAAGATTTTCCTGAAAATAGCCTGCTCCCAGAGGAAAAGTGAATTGCACCATCGAAGAACAAAGACAGCCTGGAAAGTGTGTGATGGACTTCAAATGTCCAGAGACTGATCTTGACTATGATCCTTTCCTCAATTATTCTGCAGAGCTACTTGGGGCATCTAAAACAAAGCAGGATGAGGCTGATCAACAGCACTTCTGCCACTTGAAAACATCTGTGAGTGAAGAGCGCCACACGTCCCTGGAGAGCAAAGACCTTCTGTTTCACCAGTAAGAAGTAAAACAGATCTTCAAGAATCTGAAGATGATCTTATAATAGATGTACCTCCAGTCATGCCTACTTCTAAGAAATCTAAACTATTTAGAGGCTTCAAACATCATTGTAAGGATAAATGGGTATATATCACACCCCTGGAGGAGAAAAATCTTAAAATTAGTGGCACAAAAGAAAAAACAGATAAAACCCAACTAACCACATAAATAGATGATGGCAGTGACAAATTACAACTACCTACATTGCTCATGAAAACATCAGCAGGTATTAAAACTAATGTAAATTTGTATCATTTTAAAACAGTAGCTGAGAAGGAAAAATTTGGGGATAAAAAAAGCATGACTGTATTTTAGAAGGAGGTCCATCTTCTGCACCTCTCAATGGCAATGAAATACTGAAAGAAAGTTGTAATCAGAAAGTTACCCAAAGAGCGAAAAACAGGTGGAAACAAAATTATGATACGCAAAAAGAAGAAATTAAATGTTGGTATTCACCAAGCCAGTTCCACATTTCTTATTCAGATGACCTTGCAAAAGACGATGTGCCAAGAATGCAAGGTAATAATCAAGACCTCATTACTTTTGAAGACAGCAAATTAGCCAAATTTGATTCTAATCCAATCAAATCTGATAAGGGGTGTACTGAAGATGACACCCCCTCTCATTCTGATGACACTATGAAAGAATGTCTTTAAGTTTCTAATGAGTTCACTGAAAGTGAATCTCATAAGGAGAACACTGCTAAACAGGTTAGCATTTTTTTTCTTGTATTCTTGTTTTCTTAAACCTAAGGGAGTTTTGCTTAAATACATATTTTATACATGTTCTAAATTCTATACAATATACATGTACATAATATACATATTCTAATAGTTTTGATCAATAATATATTGGAATGACAAGGCAAAAGCCTTGATAAGTGGCCAGCCATAGTGTCTGGCAGAGTTGACAGTTTCCAGAGGCCATAGTACCATATACAGTAACTTATAGTTGATTTCTCAAATTAGAGGATTCTTTTTTCGTTGTTTTTTTTTTTTTTTTTTTTGAGATGGAATCTCTGTCGCTCAAGCTGATCACAGTGGCGCGATCTCAGCTCACTGCAACCTCCGCCTCCCAGGTTCAAGCAATTCTCCTGCCTCAGCCTCCCAAGTAGCTGGGACTATAGGCACGTGCCACCACACCCAGCTAATTTTTGTATTTTTTGTAGGACGGGGTTTCACCCTGTTGGCCAGGCTGGTCTCGAACTCCTGACCTCAAGTGATGCACCTGCCTTGGCCTCCCATAGTGTTGGAATTACAGGCGTGAGCCACCGTGCTCAGCCTAGAGGATTCTTTTATAGGAATCTACACATGTAAAACTATTCAAATTCAATTTTTTGTGAATTTTTATTAAAAAATCTGTCCACACTTTGTTGCTTAGATTCATATGGCTTTTTGAGAAACATGCCAAATTTGCCTTTACTATGCTGAAATTAGATAATTCTTTTTTCCACTAGGCTTCAGAAAAGGATGATATGTTATATTACAAAAACACTTCTGGACTAAAAAAGAGAATTGTACACGATGGCAAATTTGATGTGAGTTATTTAGTTCCTCATCTCCACCCAGCTCAAAACTTTATATAAAGTGCATACTTTGTTATTTCCAGTTTTGTTATTCTAGGACTACTTATCCTTTTGTCCACTAGGGGACACAATTTACTGGCAGTCAGTACACTGATTCCTGCTTGTTCGCATTTTCCTGTCCATTTCCCCACCCCACCCACAGATCTAACATTTTCATTGAAAGCAGGTATATTATCATTGTATAGCCTCTTAACCATAAATTTCAAAAGTCTATCCTCATTATTCACAGATTCCAAATTTGCGAATTCACCTACTCAATAAAATTGATTTGTAACCTTGAAATCAAGACTTGCTGTGCTTATGAGATCATTCACAGACAACGTAGAGTGGCAAAAAATTTGAATTGCCTGACATGCACATTCACAGTTAAGGCTGAAGAAGGTGACACAGCCTTCTTGCTTCAGCTCACATACTGTAAACAAACGTCCTTTTGCAGTCTGTTTAGTGCCAGGTTTTTTTGCATCTGTGTGCATTTTGTTGGTGATTTTGTGCTGAAAATTGCCCCTCATTGTAGTGCTGTCTAGTGCTTCTAAGCATAAAAAGGATGTGATGTGCCTTACAGAGAAAATATGTGCTAGATAAGCTTTGTTCAGGCATGAGTTTTAGTACTGTTGGCCACGAGGGTATTAAATGAGATGTCTGTAAACATGACACATACATAAAGCAAGGTGATACATTGATTGACCAAAAAAAAAAAATGTGACCAGAGACTTACCTGAACCTAACCCCATGTTTGTTTTAGGAGCAGTGGATTCAGTGTTCACTAATTCTGAGTTTCTGGTGACTTACAGAGTATAACTACCTGAAATAACAAGAATCGACTTTAGTTTTTCAAAATAATTGTAAACTTTTGTAATTTATAAGTGCTGAAATTCTTTTATGACATATAAAAAAGAAATTGAAGAAGCAGTTCAGTGAGTAGTATTCCTTTAACACTTTTGTGTTTAAAAAGTGATATTTAGGCCGGGCGTGATATATCATGCCTGTACTCCCAGCACTTTGGGAGGCCAAGGCGGGTGGATCACGAGGTCAGGAGATCAAGACCCTCCTGGCCAACATGGTGAAACCCCGTCTCTACTAAAAACACAAAAATTAGCTGGGCGTGGTGGTGCATGCCTGTAATCCCAGCTACTCGGGAGGCTGAGGCAGGAGAATTGCTTGAACTAGGGAGTCGGAGGTTGCAGTGAGCCAAGATTGCACCACTGTACTCCAGCCTGGCAACAGAGTGAGACTCCGTCTCAAAAAAACAAAAAAACAAACAAACAAACAAAAAAGATATTTAACAAACTTTCTGCAGGGCAGAAAGAGTTTATACTTCCAAATCACAAATGAAAACCTGAATTTCAGTTCTTCATAGAATAGTTGGATGTCCTCAGGCAAGTTATTTAATTTTGCTGAGCTTCAGTTTCCTTATCTATGAAAGGAAAATTGAGTGCCTACGCCAGGGTCAAATATATAAGTACTTAATAAACGCTAGTTACCCTCCTCTTATTTCTTAAAAAGTTTTTTTGGGTGGCTAACATTATTTCCCTTTGACTGCAAATGTTGTGGTGTTTATAGTTTTAATTTTATTGTGCTATGTAAAAAAAAAAAAAAAGCCAGGTGTGATGGCGCATGCCTGTAGTCCCACCTACTCCCTGTTACCCCCTCCCCAATTCTTGTATATAAATAGTTTTTGGCTTTGTAAATAACTGTTTCCTTAAAATTCTCACACGTTGAAATAATTGGAATAAAGATAAAGAATTTTAAGATTTTTAAAGCATGTTGCTGTATTACCTTCCAGAAGGGTTTTGACAATTTATAGTCCTTCTCAGTGTTTCAGAGTTCTCTTCCCACAAACCCTTACCTACAATGCACATTATAATTTTTTAAAGCCTGCAAATCTGGTTAAAATTGTATTGCCTTATCTTATATTACATTTCTTTAATTTCTAGTAAAGCTAAACATTCTTTCACATGTTCATTCTCTTATAACAAATGTTGCTGTGGAGAAGTCTGCTTGCTATTTCACCCTTTGAGTCGCTTGATACTTTTGTCTGGTTACCCAAAGGATTCTTCCTTTAATTCTGAAGTCCAATAACTTTAGTAGATATGTCTTATTAACTATTCTATTATTTCTGTCTACATACAAACTATCACTTTTGTATGAAGTTTAATTCTCATCCAAAGTACCTGATGAAGTAAGACAATGCTCCATCAACCTCTTTGTTGAGAAGTATTTGAAAGTTTGTAAAACAGAGGATGAGGCTGTTTACAAGGTTAGTATTATATAATATAATTTATCTGAAGACACACAAAATTATTACATTGAATAAAAAACTCATGGAGCACAACTAACAAATAACTTTATTCATTTTCTCTTCATTACATTTTCAAAGTTAAAACTTTCTTAAATTATGTTTCAATAGTTGTTCAGTTTTATTATTTGCTTATTTCTGGGGATACTCCAGCTATGCATGCATTGGATCACATGCAGCATTACAAATGTGGTCAGTTTACTGTGTGGCTGCCTGTAAGGCCCCCAACGAGCTTCTATGACAGAAGAAAGGCAAAATTATCAATTTTATCAATTTTTCATCATTTTCATTTGTTTTATGTTGATGCCCTACAGGCTCCAACCAATAAAGAGATCATTAGACCATTCAGGGTACCAGTCCCACTGCTAACAAGCCCCACTGGAATCATTCGGGCCAGCAAAGCAGTACAGATAAAAGCTACCATAAAGAGTGGGAAGGCTTTTATTGATGCCACTTCAGAACCGAAGAAAAATGCATCTTCATGTCCAGCCTGTCAGACCCAAAGGAAAGGTTTGGAAAAAAGCTTTTTTTAAAAAAATCACTTACTTAAGAAATGGAATTTTACTTCATTTTAAAAAATATTTCTTATAAATCCACATGTTACCAAGTATAGTTGAATCAATGGCACACAGTTTTACATGAAATAATATGATTGATATTTAAATATTTTGTCTACATCTTTTTTTTGTTTTTTTTTTTTTTTTTTTTTTTTTTTTGAGACACAGTTTCACTCTGTGGCCCAGGCTGGAGTGCAGTGGCGTGATCTAGGCTCACTGCAACCTCTGCCCCCCAGGTTCAGGCGATTCTTATGCCTCAGCCTCCTGAGTAGCTGGACAGGCACGTGCCATCACACCTGGCTAATTTTTTTTTCTTTTTTTGTATTATTAGTAGAGACGGGGTTTTGCTGTGTTAGCCAGGCTGGTCTCAACTCCTGATCTTAAAGTGATCCACCCATCTCGGCCTCCCAAGTGCTGAGATTACAGGCATGAGCCACCACTCCCGGGTCAATACTTTGTTTATCTCTAAATGCTACACAATAGTAGTACTATTTTGCAAGTATTTTACAATTGCTTTATCAATTATCTGAATTCATTCTTCTGAATTATACTGGAGTTGGTTATTAGGATTTTTTTGCATTTGAATGTTGTTTTCTTCCAGGTTGCATGTTTCAAACCTATAAAGGAAGTGTTGTGAAATTTCGAATTTATGATTAAACTCTAATCATCTGAGGTTAATGTCATTAAAATTTATCTTTTTTTTCCTTGTTCATGAAAACTTCTTAGAATATTCACTCACAATGGACCTTCATCTGGATGTAGTTCTTTCAAGAGAAAACCCGGCTGCAAAACCAACCAGATCTTTCATTCCTGTCAAAAGTATTGCTTCTCTTTCTGTATAGGTATTATAAACTAAGTCTGAACACCAGAATTATATTTCATCATATACTGCTTACATATAGAGTCCCTGGAAGAGCGGCTATATTTTTTTCTGAAGCTTTCGAATTCAGATAAATGCCAGACCCAACAGAGAAAAATGTCAACATTTTTTAGGTTACCGATGAATATAGTTATTTTCATTATGATGTAATTTGTGTCTGTGTCACTCTTAGATGTTTTGTTGATCCTATCCTTGGAAATAGTAGGCATTGTTTTAGACTTAAAACATCTATGGCTATGGTTAGTTGAAACCTACTCAACATTTTTTAAAAGGAAAGTTTCAAGCTGTGTCCAATGAGGGTGTATATTTGTATATGTATATGAGACAGAGACAGCTCTTTACTAACTAATGCCATCAGTGATATGATGTTGTAGCCTTGTTTAAGTAATTCTTATTCTACTTGTGGCAGGGATTTTCCTCCCCTGTTTTCCAATTATTCTGTAGCAGAAAACCACCTGGCAGTTTTAAGGTTTTCTCCACCCCTAAAATGTCTTTGTACTACATGCAAACAATTACTGAGAAGGATAATATTGGCTTGGTTTTATTTTTCCTCAAAGGTGAAGCAGATTAACTGATTTTAAAGTTCTCCAGGTCTTTTTATAAGTCCTTCAGAAGAAATGCTAAGAGTTTATAGCTGGGATCACTTTAATACTAAGTATACTCGAGTCTCACAAATTTTAAGTCCAAGCAGTTTTCTTAATGATGTGCTATCAGAAAGACATTGGGATATATATTTGAAGGACGGAAATCTACAAACTTTGCTATATTTGAATCAGAGGAGCAAATCCCAGCTTTAGGAATCTGGTTGTGGAACAGTAGTATAATTAGATGAGTGATCAGCTATCATTGCGTACGTGCAGGTAGCAGCACAGACGTGGCAGTCTCACTTCTCCCTTTTGTGAGTTTAGGTAATTTTATACTTTGTGTTTATTCTACCTCTTCAACTTCACACTTGAAATTGCTTTTCAATTTAATTTTGATATAACTGACCTAAGGTAGTTTTACTTCTTCCATACACTCAGTAGGAATATTAAACAGAAACATGTCTTCTTCTTTTCTCTAATAACACTTTTATTTTTAACAAGAGGCCAAAAGATATATTTAACAAGATGGCTCATCAGAAAAGACCTTCAGTAACATCAGAATTCTCATCCAAAGTACCTGATGAAGTAAGACAACGTTCCGTCAACTTCTTTGTTGAGAAGTATTTGAAAGTTTGTAAAACAGAGGATGAGGCTGTTTACAAGGTTAGTATTATATAATATAATTTATCTGAAGACACACAAAATTGTTACATTGAATAAAAAACTCATGGAGCACAACTAGCAAATAACTTTATTCATTTTCTCTTCATTACATTTTCAAAACCAGGCCATGGGACTGGTTCAGTTCCTTCTTCCCTCTTGGATGACTTTTATGGTCTTTTTCAGTTACCAAAAGTCCCCTGGTTACTTCTAGGGGGTCTGGGCAGGGTGAGGACTGTCTGCTAGCTCCATCCTCTGCACAGGGGCCCCATGGCTCAGAAAACCTAACAAAGGAAATGTGGGTACAGCAGTGGTAATAAGGGGCATGCTTGTCTTATTCCTGATCCTAGGGGGAAAGCTTTAAGTCTTTCTTCATTACGTACATTGATAACTATGGGGTTTTTACATATAACCTTTATCAAGTTGAGACAATTCCTTTCCATTCCTAGTTTGTTGAGTGCCTCATTGTGTTAGATTTTGTTAAATGCTTTTTTCTTCATCTATTGAGCTGTCACACAGGTTTTATCCTTTATTCTATTAATATGATACATTGCATTGACTTTTTATGTTAAATCTTACATTTATTTGATAGGTGTTCTTGGTCATGGCATATAATCTTTTTTTATATGTTGCTAGGTTATATTTCCTAGTATTCCACTGAGGACTTTTGTGTCTATATTTATCACAGATATTGTTCTGTAGCGTTTTTTGTTAGTGTCAATGACTTTTTAAAATGGCTATAAAATATACATAACATAAAATTACCATTCTAACCATTTAAGTGTACAATTCAGTGGTGCGATGTATATTCACAATGTTATGAAACTATCACCACTATCCATTTCCAGAGCTTTTTCATCATTTCAAACAGAAATTCTGTACTCATTAAATAACTCCCCATTCCTGTCTCCTTCCAGTCACTGGTAATCTCTATTCTACTTTATGTTTCCACGAATTTTCTTTTCTTTTCTTTTCTTTTCTTTTTTTTTTAGACAGAGTCTCACTTTGTCACCAGGCTGGAGTGCAGTGGCGCAATCTCCACTCACTGCAACCTCCGCCTTCCAGGTTCAAGCGATTCTCCTGCCTCAGCCTCCCAAGTAGCTGGGATTACAGGTGCATGCCACCACACGCAGCCATGTTTCTATGAATTTTCTTATTCTATTTACCTCATGTAATTGAAGTGATATACTATTTGTCCTTGCATGTCTGACTTCTTTCATTTAGCATAATGTTTTAAAGATTTATTCATGTTGTAGCATGTATTCAAATTTTATTTATTTTTACAACTGAAGAACATTTTACTGTATGTATAACCATACTTTTGTTATCCATTTTGTCCACTCAATAATGGATGGAGATTGTAGTTTTCTTTGCAGTAATGATTCTGTCTCTTTTTTGGTCTCAGGGTTATATTGACCTCATAGAATAAATTGGAAAGTGTTCCCTCCTCTTTTATTTTTTGGTTTATAAGACAGCCTTAGCTTTCACTTCCTGCTTGTGCAGGGCCTCAAGGTCAGCCACTGGTGAATGAATAGGACTTTCTGTATTCCCAGGTCTTAAATGGGACACTTGTTAAACCCAGGATTATGTCAGAGCCTTTAAAAATCTCTAGGGTCATCTAATTCTCCAAGAGTTTCTTTTAAATTCCTAGCCAAACTATTGTTTGCCAAACTAAAACCATGGCCCTAGCTAGCTGTGATATTGCCAGGATATTGCTGTTGTTTCAGTAGCACCCTGGAGATAGGGTTTTTTCCCTCCATACTCTGAACTCTGAGTCAAATCAAATATCCCAAACACCCTAAGAATAGAGATTTTTCAGGGAACTGGTTTTTTGTTTAAATATTGATAGTGCTCTAGCAATAATGCTTTCAGTATGGTTCTAAAAAAGATTTGTCTACTCTGTTGGCTGCCAGGCTGCCACCCATTCACAATCATGGTGCCACTAAGCTGGGAAGGGAAGGGAGGTAGGAATTACCTCACACTCAAATGTCACAGACCCCACTGTGTTATCAAGGTTCAGTAGTTTCTCTTAGACAATTTTCAGTTTGTTCTGTGGCTTTAGTTATTAGAATTTTGAAGTGGTTGATTTTTAGTTGTTTTGCCAATATTTTTATTGCTTTTGTGGGACAGTAAGTTCATGAAGGTTCTTGCTCTACTATTCCAGAAGTCTGTGTCCTCTAGGATTCTATATAGGTTAAAGAATAATGGCCAAATAGGCTGGGCGCGGTGGCTCATGCCTGTAATCCTAGCACTTTGAGAGGCCGAGGCAGGCAGATCACGAGGTCAGGAGATGGAGACCATCCTGGCTAACACGGTGAAACCCCGTCTCTACTAAAAATACAGAAAATTAGCCAGGCGTGGTGGCGGGGGCCTGTAGTCCCAGCTACTCGGGAGGCTGAGGCAGGAGAATGGCGTGAACCTGGGAGGCAGAGCTTGCAGTGAGCCAAGATAGCACCACTGCATACTCCGGCCTGGGCGAAAGAGCGAGACTCCTTCTCAAAAAAAAAAAAAAAAAAAGAATAATGGTCAAATAAAAAGAGGGGGACAGTATGAGCCTCTTATGCGTTGTTCATATTCTTCCAGCTTTGTGTTTTTTCATCATGTGTCTTTTCTTCCCTACTCCCTCTAACCTCCCATGGCTTTATCTCTGATGATTTAGTGTAATGAGAAGAGTCTTGGTGGCATTTGGGTACACCTAGGTTCAATCACCAGCTCTGTGACAATAAGCAAGATGTTTCCTTTGTTCAAGCCTAGTTTCATCATATAAATCAGGGGTGACACCCATTCTCATACAGTCATAATGAAGATTAAATGAGAAAACATTTAATATGCTTCAAACAAACCTGCATATACTAGGTATATAAATTAATAATATAATATTTAATATTTATTATAATACTCCCTTGTTTCTTTCATATTTCATTCCTTTTCCTTTTACTGACTTAATGACCTTTGATATTAAAATAATTACATAATGGTTTTAGGAAGGTAAATTTTATAGAAAAAAATGAAGATCATGTCCTCCATTTGCTGTGTAATCTTAAGCAAATTAACCACTTTGAGCCTTAGTTTCTTTTAAATGGAAATAATAATATATGCCTCTGGTATATTTGGGGCTGGCTGTGAGAATCAAATGAATTGATATATATTCTTGGCTTTGTATAGGCGTTGCACTATATACCGTGTACCAATATACAGTAGCCTTTTGTCTATGAAGCAAGAGTATCTGGTTCTTGGGTTGGATTCACAGAACTGTTTTTTTTTCTTCTTTTTTTGAGACAGAATCTCTCTCTGTCCTCCAGGCTGGAGTGCAGTGGTGTGATCTCGACTCACTGCAACCTCCACCTTCCAGGTTCAGGTGATTATCCTGCCTCAGCCTGCTGAGTAGCTGGGATTACAGGCACCTGCCACCACGCCAGGCTAATTTTTGTGTTTTTAGTAGAGATGTGTTTTCACCATGTTGGCCAGGCTAGTCTCAAACTCCTGGCCTCAAGTGATCCACCCACCTCGGCCTCCCAAAGTGCTAGGATTACAGACATGAGACAGTGCACCCAGCCTATTTTTTTTCTTCTTAAGAAACAAATACAAAATGTAAAATAAGTTACTTTTCATTGGTGGCACCATTTCCCCCCATTCATTAAGTTACATAAATATTTTGCCATATTCATTATATTGCAAGTGACATTTCTTGTTCATAGGCTTTTGGCTTAATATTTCTTTTAATTATTCAACTTTTGACCTAGGCTAAAATAGAAAAAAAGGCGATACACGAAAGGTATAGCAGGAGAAACATGTATGTGAACATAGCAGTAAATTATCTTAAGAAGCTAAGAGATCAAGGTAGTTTATTTTTTCAATTAATCAAGTGATAAGATAAAACCTGTAATTAGTACCTGACCATGAATACTTTTTTTCATTAGTAGGGCCATCTTTGGCTTATACCAAGGAATTTATTTTTAAAATAGTCTCTTTAGTGGAATGTGTAGGTGGTACTTTAGGCTGAAAATCAGCTAGATTTGAAATTGGATGTATAAATATAACCGTATTGACAGAGGTTATCACTGAAATATTTAAACTTGTTTTCTGGTTATAAAAGTAACTCACTTCTATGTGGAATGGTATTCTCAACCTTGTTTTCATTATCGTCCCCCTAAGAAATCTTTGCAGACATTATTTTTTCTATCACCTCCCTCTTCCCCCTTCATAAAATTAGGTGCCAAGGGATAAGATTTTATAGGTAAGATTGAGTTTTGAAGAACCATATACAATCATAGTATTTAAGATTTTTTTCATCCCTCAAGAGTCAATTTTGCTCCCCTGTGGACAGTATCAGTTCCATCAAGAATGCATGGCATAAATTCAAATAATATAGAAAAACATAAAAAGTAAAAAGCAGCCAAGACAACTCTTTCATATTTCTTATTTAGACCCTTCTATGTATTACTGCAGAGATGTATATAGTTTTAAAATTTTTAACGAATATAATAATTTTATATATACAGTGTGTCTAGCTATTTTCACTGAATAAGGTATCATAGAGGCCTTGTCAGTTAATCTAGAATCTGTTAACATCTAGATCTATATCATGCTTTTTATAATGGCTACGATATTCTATTATGTCGAATCTATACTGTAGATATTCTTTTCTATAGAACTTATACTAAAGATGCAAAAGTTAGCTGGGCATAGTGGTGGCCCAAACACATTTGGATATTTAGAGTGCTTACATTTTTTCATATACGATTTTTTCTCTGACTTTTGTAGATGATTATTTCATATAGAACAAATATCTTTTTCTATATATTCTGTGATAAACTTGAGTGTAACCTCTAACATTTTCTCCTACCTGATGATATGTATCCTAGCACAAATTCCTGTACACAGAAGCAAGGGTCTGCATGTTTGAAATTGGTAAATATTAGTAACTGCATCCAAAGAGTTGGCCCATTTATATATTCCCCTTCAGTGAAGTAGAAGTATATGTGTTTTTTCTCACACCTTGCCAAAGCTTATCATTTAGCCTCTCTCAGAGTGCAATGGTGTAGCGCAAAAATGAAGTTAGTCTTTTTTCTTTTCTTTTTGAGACAGGGTGAGGCTCTGTTGACCAGGCTGGAGTGCAGGGGTTCAATCCTTCGCCTCCCATGGTCAAGGGATCCTCCCACTTCAGCCTGTTGAGTAGCTGGGACTACAAGCATACTCCATCACACTCAGCTAATTTTTGTATTTTTTGTAGAGATGGGGTTATACCACATTGCCCAGGCTTGGTGTCACGTGCCTGAGCTCAAGCAGTCCTCCCACATAGACGTCTCAAAGTGTTGGGATTACAGGCATAAGCCACCGCGACTGGCCTGAAGTTAGTCTTTTTTAAAAAAATGTATTACTGGCAGAGTTAAAGTGGTTCTTTTTTTTCTTTCTCTCTCTTCTGCATCCCTCTTCCCCCTCCCCCATTTTTTATTGGTCTATTCATCTGGAACAACCTTTGCCTATCACCCTTTTAATGTGCTGCAAATCCATTCCTCAGTTTATCGCTTGCGCTTCTGCCTTATTTATGAAGTATTATTACATAGATGTGATTTCAAAGTGTAATCAGTCTCTTTGATTTCTGGGTTTTGTCTCAGACTATTCCAATCTCAAGAACATAAACTATCAATCTATGATTTTTGTGGCATTTCTTATGTATAACACTTTAAATAGGAGTTTTTGGGTTTTGTTTGTTTGTTTGCTTGCTTGCTTGTTTGTTTTGAGACAGAGCCTCACTCTGTCACCCAGGCTGGAGTGCAGTGGTGTGATCTCGGCTCACTGCAGCCTCTGCCTCCTGAGTTCCTGCCTCAGGCTGTCAAGTAGCTGGGATTACAGGCACCCACCACTACGCCCGACTAATTTTTGTGTCTTTAGTGGAGATGGGGTTTCACCATGTTGACCAGGCTGGTCTCGAACTCCTGACCTCAGGTGATCCGCCCGCCTCAGCCTCCCAAAGTGCTGGGATTATAAGCATGAGCCACCACACCTGACCTCTTTAAATAGATTTAAATACATGTGTTAATATATGCAGGGTCTGTTAGGTTAGTCTTTACAGGTTAAGCTAACTTTTCCCCCTTCTATTCATATTAAATATAGCACATAGAAATGGAACGTAGAGGTCTTAGTACCTATTTTAAATATTTCCCATGAAAATAGAAATGGTTTGCAAGTTGTTACAGTTGTGGTAAATTATAATATAAAACATATCGACTCAAATTTAGACATAATCTATTATATAAAATGTATTAATTTGAGCAAATATCAAGTCTTGACATTTTTAATAGTTCAGTAGATTTAACTTTTTTCCCAGCTTGGAATTGGTTATGAAGATATTTGGACTCAGATGTTGGATACTTGTTTTAAGATTAAATATTTTACCATGCTTATATCATTTTTAATGTGCTATGTGTTTTCATGGAACAGACAAGAATAATTATTAATTTCAGAGAATTTCTTGTATCTTTTAGTCGTGCCTAGAAGCAGTAATGACAAGACAACTGAATTTAGAGAGTAGGAACAGAAAAATAGGCCAGGCGCAGTGGCTCACGCCTGTAATCCCAGCACTTTGGGAGGCCGAGGCAGGTAGATCACGAGGTCAAGAGATCGAGACCATCCTGGCCAACATGGTGAAACCCTGTCTCTACTAAAAATACAAAGGTTAGCTGGCCATGGTGGTATACACCTGTAGTCCCAGCCACTCGGGAGGCTGAGGCATGAGAATTGCTTGAACCTGGGAAGCAGGTTGCAGTGAGCTGAGATCGTGCCACTGCACTCCAGCCTGGCAACAGAGCAAGACTCTGTCTCAAAAAAAAAAAAAAAAAAAAACAAGGGGGGGTGGTGGGGGAGGAACAGAAAAATGGTAAGCTTACTGTAATAATAGTAATAAACCTTGTAATTGTTACCTTAAGGGGAAAGTAATCTTGGTATAGTACAAATATTAAATTACTGTGTTTATGAAGGGTCAACTGCATACAACGCATTTTTTATATCCTTTTAAAAAGTTAGTATAAATACACCATGGAATACTATGCAGCCATAAAAGAGTTCATGTCCTTTACAGGGACATGGATGAAGCTGGAAGCCATCATTGTCAGCAAACTAACACAGGAACAGAAAACCAAGCACTGCATGTTCTCACTCATAAGTGGGAGTTGAACAATGAGAACACATGGACACGAGCGGAACGTCACACACTGGGGCCTGTCTGGGTGGGGGGCAAGAGGAGGGAGAGCATTAGGACAAATATCTAATGCATGTGGGGCTTAAAACCTAGATGACGGGTTGATAGGTGCAGCAAATCACCATGACACATGTATACTTATGTGACAAACCTGTACGTTCTGCACATGTATCCCAGAATTTCAAGTAAAATAAAAAAAAGTATAAATAATAATAGTATAAATAATAATAGTATAAATAGTAGCTGGGACTACAGGTGCCCGCCACCACGCCCGGCTAATTTTTTGTATTTTTTAGTAGAGACGGGGTTTTTCGCTGTGTTAGCCAGGCTGGTCTTGAACTCCCGACCTCAGGTGATCCACCCACCTTGGCCTCCCAAAGTGCTGGGATTACGGCGTGAGCCACCACGCCTGTCCTCTATGTGTTTTTAAAATCACAATGAGAAATTAAAAAATAAAATGAAAATAAGAAATGCTTAGCACATAAGAAAGTGAAGCAGTGAAGCCCACGAAGATACAGCGAGTTTGCTTACCCTCAGCTTGTCTGGCACTGTCCAGACCTTACTGCCGATAGTCCTGCACCCTGAGTATAATAACCTCAGTCCCAGGCACACCAGATGTTCGGATATTCTATATGAAAACCAGAACATTTAAAGAAATGGTGTAAACAGAATAAAGGTATTTTGTTGAAAATAAAGTATAATACTATCCTTACTTGGGAATCCCATTGCCTTTAAAGTGAAGCATATTACTGGGATGTAAACCTATATTTTTCTCTCTTGGCTCTTTAACAGATTCTCCAGATCTGTCTTATTTATATTTCCTTCAAAATACTTTTGTGGTTTCTATCTTTTCTTCTTTTCGAGCCACACTTCAGCTTCATTCCTTATGCACAGGAGAGCCTGTTCTTGGTTTATTTTCTTCCGGGTTCTGACTTTTAATCTGCCCAAATTGTAACTGGGGCATTTATTGACAAAGAGAAATTTGAACATGTAACAGCCTTTTTTTTCTTCTAATTTTTCAGTGGTTTCTAATTAGGTAATTTCCTGAAAATTAAAGTTCTTAAAGTCTCTGATTTATTAGTTCATCATTCTTAATTTTTTAAGTTTTCTATCATTGTCTAGTAGAGTATGTCCAGTTGATAGGATATCTGAGGACATATTATCTCTCCATCAGTTTATTTCTGTATTACACACACTTTCTCTCCATTCTCTTCTTCAGACCTTCTGCACCACCTCCCTCCAACAGTTGTAACAAAAATGTCTCCAGACATTGCTGAATGTCCCGGGGAGGGGGCAAAATTTCCCCTGGTTGAGTACAGCTGATAGAAATAATGCCCAAATTTCAAGATTTTTTCCAAAGTGGTCTTCATATTCAATTCCCAAAGGTGTACTTAACATTGTTCTTTCTGAGCAGAGTACTTTCCCCATTTTCTCTACCTGGAGAGAACTCCAGGAAGCTGAGACCGGCCAGACCGCAGAGCTTGACCCAGGTTCCAAGACTGATGAATACCACGAGCAGAACGGTTAGGATGGCCTCTTGTTTGGTTCATCCTTGTGACAACATAATTGGCCCTCAGCTTTAATTGTAACAACTAGCTGGGGCAATAGCAATGACTCTAGAAGTTCTGCTATTTGGGGTTTACTTTTTACTGGGGACAAGTTGCTGTCATGGATCCTTTCTGTTTTCAAAACATACCAAAATCATGCACTACACTAAAGACCCAGGGTCTGTCACTGTAGATGCTAATCTGAATTCCCTCTGCCCTATATAAGCCTCAATGAGAACAATTAATTTAGCCACTTTGGCTGATTTAACGTGTGGCAAAGCTTGGCATTCAGGAGTTTTGTGATCAGTGACGGTATATCCAGGCTGGAAGGTCCCAACCTCCTTCCAGAAGTAGGAGCCATTATCATAGAGCATAAAATCAACCTAGGAGAGAAGGGTTTCTGATACATCTAACCTAGAGTGAGACAGTGATCTGGTTTCAGTAGCACCATTGTGTGTACATGTCGAGGGGTTCCCTTATTGGACAAAATGTACAGGGTAGCAAGGGGTTTTTGGCAGCAAAGGATTGTGCTTGGGTGGGGAGGAGCCGTAATATTTCATTAGAAGTAAGTCGAGAAGCAAACGAGTGCTGATTGGTGCATTTTACAGAGTGCTGATTGGTGTGTTTTACAGAGCGCTGATTGGTGCATTTTACAAATCCCTTCTAGGACCGGAAAGTTTCTGATTGGTGTGTTTCACAATCCTCTTGTAGGACAGGAAAGTTCCCCAAGTCCGCACTCAACCCAGGAAGTGCAGCTGGCCTAACCTCTCACTGCCAGAGGCTAATTTCCCTCCTGGTATTTCTCAGGCCCATAGATAGTGTAAATTCAAATCCAAACCAATATGGCTATTGAGTTATATTTAGAAATTACCATTTTTTTTTCTTTTTTTGTCTACCCTATTGGAACCAAGACAAGTGTATATTTTCACTTTCTTCTTATGGGGGTGGGATTTTCCTAGCCCAGGCACTTAACATGCTTCTCTTTAGAAATCCTAGATTTATGCAGAAGGCATTTTAACCTATATTCCTCCCTGCATGGGCATCAGTCTCTGTCTCCTGAATTAGGTGCTCATGGTTCTGGGCCAGTAGTTACTGGGAGACATCTCAGGGCAAATGCCAGATGAGGACTCACACCTCTGGATTCAAATTTTTTTGCTCTTCTAGATATCTGAAAATTTGTCTTACTTTGACTCAGCCCATGCATTAAAGCAGACGCTTTTAAATATTTTATGATGCATGTTTTAGGAAAGGGTCTGTCGGGGTATTTTTTCTTTCGATTTGCATTTTTCATTCAATTCTTCTTTCACACTATCCTAAGCGTTAATCAACTCATCATTTATGTCAGTTAGTCCAAAACTTCACTATCCTGTTCATTATCAGCATTTCGTTTCATTCTGCATAGGCCAGACTATTTATCTAAAAAAATTTAAAGGAATCTAAGGCCTTAAAGGATTCTTTCTCAAGGACTCTACTATTTGTATTTAGAGAAATGCTCATTTTTTCCACTGTTTTACTTTCTTCTTGGGTCACACTCTTTGATGACTGCGATCTTACAGAGGATGACAAAAGAGGGCCCACACTAAGCCAATGATACCTACTTGCCCTTTTGGATTTTATTTTCTTAGTCTTCTCAAAATATTAATAAAATGTCGAAAACAAATTATCATCAGAATGTGCTCCTCACTTAAAATTTCTCTCTTTAATAAGTTTTTGTTTCCTAGTTCCTTTGGTACCCTAATGTTTAGGTAAATATTGTCTGAGGAAAGGATGTGAAAGTCATAGCAAAATATGTGCTGGATTTGAATGAAAAATATCTGTTTCATAAAAGTTAAGCAGGCAACCAAAATTTACCTTTTTTAACCTAAATTATCTAGACATGTATTTACATTTCTGCTTCATTAAAATATATTTGGGATTGAACGTTCCTGAGACAGATTTTGGAATGCCCTCTCTAAAATATATTTTTTATCTTTTTGGACTAAACAGTTATTTAAAAATGAACTTAATGATTGCTAATTACTCAGTTATCTAAACACTTATTGAAAAATAAACTTAATGATTGATACTCAGTTATTTATAATGCATTTCAAAATTAACTTTATTGTCCAAACCTTTTAATACAAATGTATTAAATTATGAAACAGGGAATTGGGTATTTTTGTTCAAATATCTGTTCTCATCAGACTTAAACTATCACTCAGCTATATGATTAAAAATGAATTGCAGTCATTAAATTATTTCCCACTTATTTGTGGTATTTCTCCATATTAAAGGAGACAAACACTGCTCTTTGAATCTGATGATAGTTCTATTGATAATGGCCATCACAATCTAGTTACGCATTGTTAATAAGATCAAGGCATGAATAAAATTTCTCCCTTCTTTCCACTGAAAAACTACAAGTATAGGTCTTTGATAAGATGCTCCAACCATGGCCGGGCACGGTGGCTCACATCTGTAATCCCAGCACGTTGGGAGGCCGAGGCAGTCTGATCACAAGGTCAAGAGATCGAGACCATCCTGTCGAACATGGCAAAACCTCGTCTTGACTAAATATACAAAAATTAGCTGGGCGTGGTGGTGCACACATGTAGTCCCAGCTACTCAGGAGGCTGAGGCAGGAGAATCGCTTGAAGCCAGGAGGCAGAGGTTGCACTGAGTCAAGGTCATGCCACTGCACTTCAGCCTGGTGACAGGGTGAGACTCCATCTCAATTAAAAAAAAAAAAGAAAGAAAATGTGAAGCTCCTTATTGTTTTGTTTTAATTTTAAGAATTCCACTTCCTAGATAAGCAGAACATAGAGCCAAGTGCTATGTTCTGGTTGTTTTCAATGGGTACATTTATGTTCTTCCCCAAATTATAATTTATTAATGTCTAACTTCCATTAGATGAGTTGATTACTTTTCATACCCCATTGACTAAAGGAAACCTAATTTTACACGTAATTCAAGGGGATCTGTAAGTAAGAACATTTTTAAATTAAACCAACACATGTGCGTTGAAAATCATTCAAACAGTTTGATGGGCAAAAAAACAGTGAAAACCAGAAACTTTGTTTTTTCCTTCCACAGACCTCAGTCCTGTTTTTCAGAGTTAGGCAAGATTTATCATTTTCTTTTTTTACCATATGCTATTCTCTTGAACTGTAAATAATGTTATATAATCACCTAATTTGTTTTATCCATTTTAAGTAATATCCCTTGACTTTTTATGAATGGTAGAGAATATAGCTCATTTACCCCACTTTCTTCTTCTAAAACTGTATTTCCAATTTAGTCTTTAATGTATAATTTTAAGGCATTTTTTTAAAAATTTTCTTTCTCTAAATAATATACTTACAGTGCTTAGTTCTTTGCTTAAGTAATATACTGTTTAAATAATATATGGTCCATCCAATTTGAACAGCACTGATTGGCTCAGTAGGATGTGGAGATTAGTATACAACTTCCCTCCCCTGCAACATTCCCTGTCATAGCTTTAGACTTTTATCAAATATGGATGTATGCTTATATTTTCACATTTTATGTAAATTACATCCTATTTTGTAATTATAATAAAGTCTGTGCTTTGTTCATAGGTTAATTTTGATCATGGAATCTCAAGTGAATTGACAGCATCATTATTATGTTTTCTTTTTTTTTCAAACCACAGTCGCAGGTGGCATGATTTGGTTTGTGTGAAGGCAATGAAATGATACATAGATACACCAAAGCCTCCCAAAAGAATCCTGGTTCCAAGATTCAAGAAGATGGATTAATGTTTTTCCATTAATTCTTTGAAATCATCTCATTTTTTCACTATGTGTCATCAATTTTAAAGTACTTCTGAAAAGACATAACCATCTACATAAGATGGCATTTTAAATTCATAAAAATATAGTATTTTCCTCAACTTTTGTACATTTATGATACATTATTTCTTATTTCCCAGGAATTTTACTTAACCTTTGTTTTGAATGATTAAAAAGGAAAAATAGCACTTTTTTCAGCACATCACCAAGATAACCTAGTTATTATTCTTCTCTTTATGAAGTAATTGAATTGGGACAGACAGCTTGCCAGGCCTGCTGCCACTTGTCAGCATTGCATCCCTACTTTCAACCACACTTGCATCTAATGACCATCTCTTTCATTAAATTTCTTTTACACCTTTTCTTCCTGAATGAGTGCATGATAGCTAATTTTCCTGTGCACTTGCATGTCTCAAGAAGGTTTTCTTTTTGTATTGCATTAATATTTAAGTTAAATTTATAATTGCAAAATGATTTATACTCAGAACATTGAAGACTGCTTTGTTTTGTAACATCCTGTCAAAATGATGAGAAGTCAGATCATCCTTTAGGGAAAAATTGGTTTTGATTGGCATCAGCCTTTCCAACAGCAATGTTGGAGACAAGAATAAAATGAAGTAATATTTTTCAAGGATTAAAAGGAAACAAACTTTAATACTTGAATTATTTGCAGCCAAAATCTTTTAAATATGAAAGCCCAGAAAGAGATGTTATAAAATAAGGCCTCAAAAGTTTTATTTCGAATAAATCCCTTTGAAAATGCCTAGAGGACACACCCCAGTAAGAAGAGAAATACACCGTGGTGTTAGAATTGAGGGTTCAAGAATCAATGGTGGTGGTGTTTATCATACCCTAAAAAATACATGAAAATATAACATATTGAAAACAACCCCGAGTAAACCTCACCAAGTACCTCCTTCGACAAAGGGCTGTCATAAGGGAGAAAGCAAAACCAGAGGTGGCAAGAGGAGGCTAGAGTACTTATTTGGTTTGCTGAGATGATATTAATTTTGACACATGGAGGAAATTGAGAAAATTAACATAAATAATGATATAACCACCATTACAATGTTAAAAATTTCCAGATTTCAAACAAATGGAAAAAGATTTGATCTACAGAGTGAGAGGTACAAATAGGAAAAAAGAAACAGTAAAGAAAGTATGAAAAATCATAAAATGAGATGACAGAAATAAGTCATAATGGAACAATAATTACATAAATCAAAGGCTAAGATTGTCAGGTGAAATATTTAGGTGTCAAAAAAACACTCAATAAAACCTATTGAAAATAAATTAGTGGAAAAAATATATCAGGAAAATATGAATAAAAAGAGCTAGGTCCAATTTTTGATAAAAATTTGAATTCCAGTTGATAATATCCTAAAGAAGGAAAAATCTGTAGACCAATAGAGAGAAAGGAAAGGCACATTCAGACAAAGAAGATGTGTACGGAACACACCAGGGATATCAGAAGAGGCTGCTCATGGCCGGGCGCAGTGGCTCATACCTGTAATCTCAGCACTATGGGAGGCCGAGGTGGGTGGATCACCTGAGCTCAGGAGTTCAGGACCAGCCTGGGCAGCAAGGTGAAACCCCATCTCTACCAAAAATACAGGAAAATTAGCTAGGCATAGTGGCACATGCCTGTATGTGGTTCCAGTTACTTGGGAGGCTGAGGTGAGAGGATTGCTGGAGCCCAGGAGGCGGAGGTTGCAGAGCCCAGATCGTGCCACTGCACTCCAGCCTGGGCAAGAAAGTGAGACCCCGCCTCAAAACAAAACAAAAAAGAAGCTGCTCAAGACCAGACTCAGCTCCTGGGCCTTGAACTCCAGTCCCATGTCACACCCTAAGATTCCTAAAGAATCAGTAACTTAGTTCACCCTACCCCACTCCTGACTTCTGGATGTAGCACAAGTTTCTAAACATATGCAAACAGTGAGGACTTCTATTTTGACAAAATAAGAAGAAATGGAGTCAAGGCAACATATAAAAGATATTTTTGCCAGTTTTATTAACAAAGAAAAATTGTATATATTTAAGGTGTGCAGTGTGATATTTTGATGTACATATACATTGTGAAATGGTGATTACCACAATCAAGCTAACATAGTCATCAGCTCACTTGGTTACCTTTTTACTTGTGTGTGTGTGTGGTGGAGAACACTTGAGATCTACTCTTTCAGCAAATTTCAAGTATAAATTATTATTGACTTTAGTTACTATGCTGTACATTAGATCTCCAGAACTTATTCATCTTATAACTGAAAGTTTGTACCTTCTGACAAACATTTTTTCTTTTCCCCCAACTGCCAGGCCCTAGTAAGCACTATTTTACTCTGTTACCATGAGTTTGACATTTTCTTAGTATGCATATAAGTGAAATCATGCAGGATTTTTTTGTGTGTGTTCCTGGCTTATTTTACTTACCATAATAAACTCCAGGTTTATCCATCTTGTTACAAATGGCAGTATAAAGGCTAAATGATATTCCATTACATATGTGTGTGTGTCTGTGTGTGTGTGTGTGTGTGTGTGTGTGTAATACATTTAAAACATTCATTCATCTGTCAATGGACACAGGTAGTTTCCATATCTTGGCTGTGTAAATAACACTGCAATGAACATGTCAGTGTATATATATTTGAGATAGTGATTTTCTTTACTTTGGATATATACCTAGATGTGGGATTGCTGGATTATATGGGAGTTCCATTTTTAATTTTTTGAGGAAACTCCACCCTGTTGTCTGTAATGGCTGTACCAATTTACATTCCCATCAACTATCAACTAAGCACAAGGGTTTCTTTTTCTCAATATCCTCAGCAACATTTGTTACCTTTTTACTGTTATAATAGCCATCCTAATAGATGTGAGGTGATATCTCATTGTGCACTTTCCTGATGATTACTGATGGCAAACATCCTTTTATTAGTATATACCTATTGTCAATCGTATGTCTTTTAGAAATGTATCCCTTCAGGTCTGATATGGTTTGGCTGTGTCCCCACCCAAATCTCATCTTGAATTGTAGCTCCCATAATTGCCACGTGTTGTGGAAGGGACCCAGTGGGAGATAGTTGAATCATGGGAGCAGTTTCCCCCATACTGTTTTTGTGGTAGTAAATAAGCCTCACAAGATCTGATTGTTTTATAAGGGATTTCCTTTTTCACTTGGCTTTCATTCTGTCTTGCCTGCTGCTGTGCAATATGTGCCTTTAGCCTTCCACCATGAGTGAGGCCTCCCCAGCCACATGAAACTGTGAGTCCATTAAACCTCTTTTTTTTTTGAGATGGAGTCTTGCTCTGTCACCCAGGCTGGAGTGCAGTGGTGCGATCTCGGCTCACTGCAAGCTCTGCCTCCAAGGTTCATGCCATTCTCCTGCCTCAGCCTCCCGAGTAGCTGGGACTACAGGCGCCCACCGCCATGCCTGGTTAATTTTTTGTATTTTTAATAGAGACAGGCTTTCACCGTGTTAGCCAGGATGATCTCAATCTCCTGACCTCGTGATCCGCCTACCTCGGCCTCCCAAAGTGCTGGGATTACAGGCAGAGCCACCACGCCTGGCCAAACCTTTTTCTTTATAAATTACCCAGTCTCAGGTATGTCTTTATCAGCATCATGAAAACAGACTAATACAAGATACTTTGGAATTGTCTGAGTTCCTAATTTATTTGGATATTAACTTCTTATCAGCTGTATAGTGTGTAAATATTTTCTCCCATTCTTTAGGTTGTCTTTTAATTGTATTTATTGTCTCCTTTGCTGTGCTGAAGCTTTTAGTTTGATTTACTCCCATTTGTCTATTTTTGCTTTTGTTGTCTCTACTTTTGGTATCAAATCTGAAAATTTATTACCAATACCAGTATCAAGGAGCTTTTCTCCGATATTTATGTCTAAGAGTTTTACAATATTGGTCCTATGTTAGGTCTTTCATCCATTTGAGACGATTTTTGTATGTAGGGTGAGATAAGGGTTCAGTTTCATTCTTCTGCATGTGGATATCCAGTTCTCCCAACACCATTTATTAAAGAGACTAAACTTTTATCATTGTGTAATCTTGGCACCAATGCTGAAGATCAATTGATTGTAAAGGCATGGGTTTATTTCTTTCTGTGCTCTCTATTCTGTTCTCTTGGCCTACATGTCTGTTTTCATGCCAGTACCATACTATTTTGATTACTATAGCTTTATTAATTTAGTTTGGAATAAGGTAATGTGATGCTTCCACTTTTGTTTTTACTGCTGAAGGATGTTTTGACTGTTTGGGATCTTTTGTGGTTGCATATGAATTTTAGAATTGCTTTTTTCCATTTCTTTGAAAAATGCCATTGAAATTTTGATAGGGGTTGCATTATGTCTGTAGATCATGCTGAGTAATAGGGATATGTATCTTCTTCAAATTCTTTCATCAGTGTTTTATAGTTTTTGGTATATACAAATTTTACAGTCTTATTTAAATTTATTCCTAAGTAGTTAATTTTTTGATGCTATTCTAAATGAGATTGTGTTCTTTCAGATGGACTCTCACTCTGTCACCCAGGCTGGAGTGCAGTGGTGCGATCTCAGCTCACTGCAAGCTCCGCCTCCTGGGTTCACACCAATCTCCTGCCTCAGCCTCCCGAGTACAGGTGCTTGCCACCACGCCCGGCTAATTTTTTGTATTTTTAGTAGAGACAGGGTTTCACCGTGTTAGCCAGGATGGTCTTGCTCTCTTGACCTTGTGATCTGCCCACCTCGGCCTCTCAAAGTGCTGGGATTACAGGTGTGAGCCACTGTGCCCGGCCCGAGATTGTTTTGTTAATTTCTTTCTGGGATACTTCGCTGTTAGTATATAGAAATGTAACAGGTTTTTTTAATGTTAATTATGTGTTCTGCAAATTTGCTTGTTTCTTAATTTTAACAGGTTTTAATTGGAGCCTTTAGAATTTTCTCTATATAAGATCATGTCATTTTCAAATAGAGACACTTTCACTTCTTTTCCAATTTGGATGCCTTTTATTTCTTTTCTTACCTAATTGCTCTGGCTAGGACTTACAGACTTTTTCAGAAACCCCCCAAAATAATCTAAGGGAGTCCATTGTCACTAGACCTGCTTTATAAGAAATCTTAAAGGGAGTTCTTCAAACTGAAATGCAATAAGACTAATTAGTATCATGAAACCATATGTAGTTATAAAAAGTCACTGGTAAAAGTAACTATACAGTCAAATTCAAAATATTCCTAATACTGTATGATGCAGTATAATCACTTTAACTTTTAAAAGGTTAAAAGACAAAAAAATTACAAATAAATATAACTACAAAATAAAGAAAAAAATAAATGCTGACATCAAAAAAACAAAAAGTGGAGGAGAGTAAAGTGTAGGGTTTTGTATGTGATTGAAGTTAAGTTGTTATCAACTTAAAATAGATCATTATAACTACAATCATACATTTCTTAATGTGGATATGTTCTGAATAATGCCTCATTATGCAATTTTGTCATGATGTGAATATCATAGAGTATACTTACACAAAATTAGATAATACCACCTACTACACACCCAGGCTATATGGTATAACCTATTGCTTCCAGGCTACAAATCTGTACTGCATTGTACTATACTGAATGCTGTAGGCAACTGTAATACAATGATAAGCATTTGTGTATCTAAATGTATCTAAACATATAAAAGATACAATAAAAATGTTATAACCTTATGGGGCCAGCATTGTATATGTGGCCCATCAATGACCAAAACATCTTTATGTGGAACATGAGAGCATACGATGTTTTATGTAAGCCTCAGGATAATCGCAAAGACAAAACAGGTAATAGATACACATGAAAATTTTACCACGTTTAAAAAAGAATTAATACTAAGACACAGAAAAGAATCAAAGTATACCACTACAGAAAATAATCAAAATAATCAAATCATGCACAGCAAAAGAGAAATAAAAGAACAAAGAAACTGCAAAACGCCTATCAATAGTTACTTTAAATATCAGTGGACCAAATTAGAAAAGACACAGAATAGCTGAATGGATAGTAAAATGAGAACCAAATATATGCTGCCTATAAGAGACTCACTTCACCTTTAGAGACACATACACTGAAAGGAAAGAGAGGGAACAAAAAACAAGAAAGAGTAGCTATTCTTACAACAAAGAAAATAGACTTTAAGTCAAAAACTGTAACAAGAGACAAAGAAAGTCATTATAGAATGAGACAAGGGTCAATTCATCAAGAGGATATAATTACTACAAATATATATTCTCCCAACATTGGAGCACCTAATTACACAAAGCAAATATTAACAAATCTGAAGAGCAAAGTGACAACAATAATAAAATAACAGTAGGGGACTTCCATATCCCACTTTCAACAATGGATTGATCATTCAGACAGATAATCAATAAGGAAACAGATGACTTGAACCACACTATAGATCAAGTGGACCAGACATATACAGGACACTACTTTCCAAAACAGCAAAATACACATTCTTCTTGAGCATACATACTACATTCTCCTACACAGGTCATATATTGGGCCAGAAAACAAGTCTTAGCAAATTTAAGAAGATTGAAATCTTACCAAGTATTCTTTTTGACCACAGTGGCATGAAACTGAAAATTGAAAACAGGAAAAAACTTAGAAAAGTGACAAATATGTGGAAATCAACCAATGCACTCCTGAACAACCAATAGATCAAAGAAAACATCAAAAAAGAAATAAAATTTCTTGAGACAAACTAAAATGAAAGCACAACATACTAAAACTTATGAGATGAAGCAAAAGCAATTCTAACAGGGAAGTTTATACAGATAAGTGCTAAATGAAGAAAAAAGATCTCAAATAAACAACAAACCTCAAAGAAATAGAAAAGAAAAAAAATGAAGCCCAAAATTAGAAGAAGGAAGGAAATAACAAAGATCATAGCAGAAATAAATGAAATAGACTAGAAAAACAATAGAAAAGATCAATGAAATGAAAAGCTGATTTTTTGAAAAGATAATGGCCGGGCACGGTGGCTCATGCCTGTAATCCCAGCACTTTGG
Organism: Nomascus leucogenys; assembly: GCF_006542625.1. NCBI lineage: Eukaryota > Metazoa > Chordata > Mammalia > Primates > Hylobatidae > Nomascus > Nomascus leucogenys. The sequence goes on along the minus strand of NW_022095773.1, from coordinate 18,336 downwards.
GAGGCCGAGGTGGGCAGATCACGAGGTCAGAGATCGAGACCATCCTGGCTAACATGGTGAAACCCTGTCTCTACTAAATATACAAAAATTTAGCGGGGCGAGGCGGCGGGCGCCTGTAGCCCCAGCTATTCGGGAGGCTGAGGCAGAGGAATGGCATGAACCCGGGAGGTGGAGCTTCCAGTGAGCCTGATTGCACCACTGCACTCCAGCCTGGGAGACAGAGTGAGACTCCGTCTCAATAAAATAAAATAAAATAAAATAAAATAAAATAAAATAAAATAAAAATAATAAAAATTGACCAACCTTTCACTAGGCTAAGAAAAAAGAGAGAAGCCTCAAATAAATAAAATTAGAATAAAAAAGCAGATATTAAAATTGGTACCATAGAAATACAAAGGATAATAACAGTCTACTCTAAACAACTATGTGTCAACAAATTGTTTAACTTAGAAGAAATAGAGAAATTTCTAGAAACATACATCCACTAAGACTGAAACATGAAGAAATAGAAAATCAACACAAATAATGAGTAAAAATATTGAGTCAGTGGTCAAAAAGCTCCTGAAAAAGAAAAATCCAAGACCAGATAGCTTAGTGGAGAATTCTAGCAAATGTTTAAAGAAGAATTAATACCATTTCTTCACAAACTCTTCCAGAAGTTGAAGAGGAGGGAACACAAACATTTTTTATGGGGCCAGCATTACCCTGATTACAAAGACAGAAAGGGACACTACAAGGATGACAGATACTTTTAAGGTGCAAATGATGTATTCTTGGATTTGGAAATACAGGATTTGTTTGTACAAAGATTTGTGTGTGGATAGGTGGATGTGTATTGGTGTGTGCATGCATACATATACAAGCTTACCTTGTTTTATTGCACTTCACTTTATTACGCTTCTCGGATATTGCAGTTTTTACAGGCTGAAGGTTTATGGCAACCCTGCATCAAGCAAGTCCACCAGTGCCACTTTTCCGGTAGCATGTGCTTATTTTGTATCTCTGTGTTACATTTTTGTAATTCTTGCAATATTTCAAATGTTTTGTTATTATTATATCTGTTATGGTGATCTGTGATCAGTGATCATTGATATTACTATTGTCATTGTTTTGGGGCATCACAAACCATGCTCCAAAAGACAGTGAGCCTAATTGATACATATGTGTGTTCGAATGGTTCCATCGATCTGCCCTTCCTCCACCTCCCCGTCTCCTCAGGTCTCCCTGTTTTCTGAGACACAGTAATACTGAAATTAGGCCAATTAATAACTCTACAAAGGCCTCTATGTGTTCAAGTGAAAGTAAGAGTCACACATCTCTTATTTTAAATCAAAAGTGAGAAATGATTAAGGTGAGTGAGGAAGGCATGTTAAAAGCTGAGACAGGCCGAAAGCTGGGATTCCTACACCTAACAGTTAGCCAAACTGTGCATGAAATTTTCTTGAAGGAAATTAAAAGTATTACTCCAATGAACACACGAGTGGTGTGAAAATGAAACAGACTTACGCTGATATGGAGAAGGTTTGAGTGGTTTGGATAGAAGATCAAACCAACCACAACATTTTCTTAAGCCAAACCCTAATTGAGAGCAAGGCCCTAACTCTCCTTAATTCTCTGAAGGCTGAGAGAGGTTGGGAAGCTACAGAAAAAAAGTTTGAAGCTAGCAGAGATTGGTTCATGAGGTTTAAGGAAAGAAGTCTTCTCCATAAGATAAAACAGCAAGGAAAAGCAGCAAGTGCTGATGTAGAAGCTGCAGCAAGTCATCCATAAGATCAGCTAAGATAAGCAACAAAGGTGGCTGCACTAAACAAAGGTTTTTACTGCAGATAAAACAGCCTTATATTGGAAGAAGATGTCATCCAGGACTTTCACAGCCAGGTAGCAAAATAAATGCCTGGCTTCAAAGCTTCAAAGAACAGGATGACTCTTTTGTTAGGGGCTTAAGCTGAAGCCAAAGCTCATCTACCATTCTGAAAATTCTAGGGCCCTTAAGAACTATGCTACATCTACTCTGCCTGTGCTCCATAAATGGCACAAAGCCTGAATGACAGCACATCTGTTTACCACGTGAATATTTTAAGCTCACACCTGAGAACTACTGCTTTAAAAAAAGATCTCTTTCAAAATATTATTGTTCATTGACAATTTACCTGGTCACCCAAGAGCTCTGATGGAGAACTACAAGAAAATTAAAGCTGTTTGCATGCCTGCTAATACAACATCCATTCTGCAGCCCATGGATCAAGTGTTTAGACTTTCAAGGCTGATTATCTGAGAAATACATTTTATAAGACTGTAGCCACCATGTATAGTCGTTCCTTCGATAGATCTGGGCAAAGTAAGTTGAAAACCTTCTAGAAAGGATTCACCATTCTAGAAGCATTTGCAATTCATGGGAGGAGGTTAAAATTAAGAACATTTGTGATTCATGGGAGGAGGTCAAAATATCAACATTAAAAGAAATTTGGAAGAAGTTGATTCCAATCCTCACGGATGACTTTGAGGGTTCAAGACTTCCGTGCAAGAAGTAACTGCAGATATGGTGGAAATAGCAAGAGAACTAAGATTAAAAGATGTGAAGAGAACTTAAGATGTGGCTGAATTGCTGAAATCTCATGATAAAATTTTAACAAATGAGAACTTGGATGAGCAAAGAAAGTGGTTTCTTGAGATGGAAGCTACTCCAGGTGTAGATGCTGTGAACCTTGTTGAAATGACAACAGAGTATTTAGAAAATTGCATCGACTTAGTGGATAAAGCCGTGGCAGGGTTTGAGAGGATTGTCTCCGATTTGAAGGAAGCTCTACTGTGGGTAAAATGCTATCAAACAGCATTGCATGCTACAGAGGAATCTTGAAAGAAATAGTCAATTGATGCAGCAAACTTAATTGTTGTCTTATCTTAAGAAATTGCCACAGCCACCTCACCTCCAGCAGCTCCCACCATGATCAGTCAGCAGCCACAACAGTGAGGCAAGGCCACCGACCAGCAAAAAGATCATGACGCTGAAGGCTCAGGTGATTGACAGCATTTTCAAACAGTAAAATAATTTTTGACTGAGGTATGTACATTGACTTTTTTAGACATAATGCTATTGCCCACTTAACAGACTACAGTATAGTATAACCTAGCTTTTATATGCACTGAGAAACCAAAACTTCTGTGTGATTTGCTTTATTACCATATTTGTTTTATTGCAGAACTGGCCACCAGAATCTTCCCTTCCCCTAGAACGCCCTTCAGCCAAGCCACGTGTTTTCCCCTCACCCATCATACACCCCCCCATTCTGGCCTGCCCTCCACCTCCTCCAAAAGCCTTCATTGCTCCCCCACTGCTGGACTGCACTCTGACTCCATCTCACCATGACTCGGGGCACTTCCATTGGGCACTGCCCTAAAAGCTCATCTCCACAGTGGCCTGAAACCAAACCCACAGTGTCTCTGAGGTATGCCTATATAGCAGTCCCATAAGTTATCGTGCACTTTAAGCATTACCAAGTCCAGAACTGTAAATGCCATACATCTACAGAAATACCACTTGAAGATTTAACTACTTATAATTCTTTCATAATTAGAATTACAAATTTTGAATATTAATTATTGTAATTGGGGGAGGGGCCAAGCTGGTTGAGGAGAAACAGCTCTACTCTGCAGCTCCCACTGAGACAAACATGAGCAGCCAGTGAATTCTGCAGCCAGTGAATTCTGCATTTCTAACTGAAGTGTCCAGATTCCCTCATTGGGACTGACTAGGCAGTTGGTGTGACCCATGGAGAGCAAGGCAAAGCAGAGTTGGGCAACAGTTCACCCAAGAGTGCACAGGGCAAAGGGACCTCCCTCCTCCAGCCAAGGGAAGCAGTGAGGGATTGTGCTACCCGCCCGGGGAACTATGCTTTTCCCACAGATTTTTGCAAACCCCAGATCAGGTAATCCCCTTGTGAGCCCACACCACCAGGGCCCTGGGTCCCAAGCACAAAGCTGTGCAGACCCATAGCAGGGGCTCCAGTCGGCAGCCACTTGGGCAGGTACTGAGCTGTAGGAGTTTTTGCATACTCTGGTGGCTTGCAGAAATCCAGTGAAGCAGGAGAAATCCAGTGAAGCAGGAGATCCATCAACTCCCATGAGAAGGGGGCTGAAGCCAGGGAGCCAAGCAGACCCACTCCCACGGAACCACACAAGCTAAGACCCATTGGCATGGAATCCCCACTGGCCAGCACAGCATCCTGGAGTCTGCCTAAGAAGACCAAGTTCCTGGGGGGAGGGGTGACCGCCATTACTGCGGGTCTAGTCGGTGGTTTTCCCCTTCCAGTGCTAGGAGACTGGGTGGTTTGCGCTGGGCAGAATTCCCCACAGTGCAGTAGAGAGGCTGTGGCAGATATACCATTACTGTATATCCAAAGGAATATAAATCATTCTATTACAAAGATACATGCATGTGTATGTTCATTGCAGCACTGTTCCCAATAGCAAAGACATGGAATCAACCCAAATGCCCACCAATGATAGACTGGATAAATAAAATGTGGTACATATACACCATGGAATACTATGCAGCCATAAAAAGGAATGAGATCAAGTCCTTTGCAGGCATATGGATGAAGCTGGAAGCCATTATCCTCAGCAAACTAACACAGGAACAGAAAACCAAATACCACGTGTTCTCACTTACAAGTGGGAGCTGAACAATGAGAACATATGGACAGAGGGAGGGGAACAACACACCCTGGCACCTGTCAGGGGAGGGCCGGTGGTAGAGAGAGCTTCAGGAAAAATAACTAATGCGTGCTGGGTTTAATACCTAAGTGATGGGTTGATAGGTGCAGCAAATCACCATGGTACACATTTGCCTATGTGAGAAAACTGCATGTCCTTCACATGTATCCTGAAACTTAAAATAAAATGAATACATAAGTACATAAAATTTTAAAAGATAAAAAAATCTTAATTGTATGTGGGTAGGTCCCTTTGATTGAAAGTCAGATAGAAATAATTTTTTAAAACTTGCTATTCAAAATTTGCAAAACTAAGAGTAAAAGAAATTTACATTTTGTCTCTGTATTGATACAAGACAAAAACATTGTGTGGAAAAGCTGGAGTTGAGGACGAACGAGATTCTGAGAATAAAAATCCCTGGTACATAGCCAAAATTTCAGAACTTCAGATTTTCAAGGGCTATAAAATAGGTAACTTCAAGCCACCGTCTCCAATAGATAAAAGGAACCAGGTAATATCTATGTTCCAGGGAGAAAGAATAGAAAATCGGCTCAGCTCTATCACTGACAAAACTTAGTGAGAAGGAGGGATGTGGGAGGTGGGAGGGTGGGGGATCCCCGGCTTGGGGGGGTGGAGAGGGGCTGTGCTTTAGCCTCCCACTCCTCCTGCCCCTCCCCCTCCCGCCATCCCTCCCCCTCCCACTGCCCCTCCCCAACAAAGGAGCCCTTTGTGATGTCAAGGCCCCAGCTCTGTGACACAGGCCTGGGCCCCAGTCCCTGGTCTCCACCGGGATGCCCAGAGCTCAGTTGCTTGAAAGCAACGCGCCTATTCACATGGAGAATCTTCCCTTTCCTTTAAAATTACTTAGCGCCTCATCACTGAACGCCCCCAGCCCCACACCATGGGTGTTGGATATCCTCCTCACCTTGGTGTTTGCCCTGGGGTTATTCTTCCTATTACTCCCCTACTTCTCTTACCTCCGTTGTGACGACCCCCCCTCACCATCGCCTGGGAAGAGAAAGGTGAGGAGCCCTCAGTTCAAACCCACAGAGCTTGATTCTCTCCTTTCTTTTTATTATTAGTTCCACTTTTCCAAATCCAGTGGAGAGACTTCTGCGATGGGAAGTCTCAGAAGAGACCAGAACATCATGCTTCCAGGGAGAGGCAGGGCAGCCAGGGCTTGGTAGGGGTAGATCGTGTACTGGGATTTCCATCCCAAGCTCTCAGTCCATCTGTGGGGGAGTGCAGGAGGCATCAAGGAGAAATCAAACCCGTGGACTCAGCCCCAGGACCGGTCATGAGACTGGGGAGGTCCCTGTCGGAGACAAGGCCCTGAGCCCTGGCTCATCAGCCACTTTCTGGGGCAGGTGGCTCGGGGCCCACCCTCCTCTGTGTGGGGTGATCTGGGGCCTGTGCTGGGCCCCCAAGGGCCTCCCACCGGGGTCTGACGTCTCCTCTGGTCTCCTGGGAAGCAGAATCCTACCTGACAGCTCAGCAGTTCCTGCGGGCCTGAGCCTGGGTGTTCCTGGAGAGGAGGAACAGGGACTGACGTCGTCCGTGGTGGACCTCATATTGAAAATCCCTGTGTGTCTGTGTGTTATTTTTACTTTATTTATTTTATTTTATTTTTTGAGACGGAGTCTTGCTCTGTCGTGCAGGCTGCAGTGAAATGGAGAGATATTGGCTCACTGCAACCTCTGCTTCCCGAGTTCAAGCTATTTTCCTGTCTTAGCCTCCTGAGTAGCTGGGATTACAGGCACCCGCCACCACACCTGGCTAATTTTTGTATTTGTAGTAGAGACGGGGTCTCACCATGCCCAGGCTGGTCTCAAACTCCTGACCTCAGGTGATCCACCCGCCTCGGCCTCCCAAAGGGCTTGGATTACAGGCGTGAGCCACCACACCCAGCCCCCTCTTCCTGTTTTTCTAAGAAGAAAAGGAGTTTGTCATCCATTTAAACATGAGTGGGAGGAAGCACACAGAGCTCCCTGAGCAAGACTAAGACAGCCATGTGGTTCGTGAGTGCAGCGTGCTGCGGCTGGGCTGGGGGCGGAGAGGGAGAGCTGGTCCTAGCTCCTCGCCGTTTCTTGTCTCCCAGCGTCATCTTGTCTCCCCACGTCATCGTGTCTCCCAGTGTCCAGTACGGTGGAGGGGGAGGCCCAGAGGCAGGATGAAAAACCACAGTCTGAGAGGTAAGGCTCTGCCAGGGCACACTAAGATTAATTTGATCTCGTCTGTCCCAGAGGGAACTGACTCTGAAGAAGTCAGTTGAAGAAGCCTGAGGTGGGGGCTCCTAGGAAGGAAATCAGAACCCCGGGTCCTTCTCAGATTCCATGCCGGAATGAAGCCATGGTGGGCCAGGGACTGGGCATTACCCAGCAGGGGGCAGTGTGTGTGTCCTGGGGAGACCAATGCCTGCCTGGATGCGGAGGGGGGTGAGGGGGCCTCCCGCTCCCTGGGAACAGCTGTTCAACTCTGCTAAGGCTGATAGCTCTTTGAGACCACCCCAGTCCTTTCTCCCCACAGGGCAGTTGTGAGGACTGTGGGGGTGGGGGTCCCTGTGTGGAAGCCCTTTGTGAATGACAAAGCCCGCCCTCCATGCCTTGCTATTACCGTTGGGCCATGTGGCTTTGGACACAGATGTGTGGGTTCCAGGGTCTAATTCCCCATGGTCTTCCCTGAAGAAACAGCCACTCAGCCTCCTGTGAGATCCCAGGCCCCTCCCTCACTGCCCTAACCCGGTCTCCTGATTTCCAGCTTGTAGACAGTGCCCGAGAGGCCTGGAGGAGACCTGGGACCTGCTTTCACACCTGCAGAGGTGAGGCACTTCCCCTTCCCTGCATCCTTCCTACCAGGGCTGGGATGCGACCCCAGGGCCATAGGCAGCCTGGAGCTGACCTGGGATGGGGAGACCTGGGGGGCAGAGGATGGGAGTACAACCCTGGGGCGAGGGATAGCAGGAGAATCGGGCACTCAGGGTGTGGGGTGGTGGAGGGGCTGTGGCCCGAGCGCCCACTCTGCCCTTCGGCCCCACCTGCTCCTGGCTGCAGCTCATGCCTCCTGTCTCCTGCAGCCTCCTGGAGCCACACCTTGACAAAGGTGGCCTTTCTCAGCTCTCCGGTCCAGACCTCCCAGGTGAGGTGGGCAGAAGAGCACCTGATGGAGCCTCCCGGTCCTCTCATGAGCCTATAGAAGATGCTGCTCCCATTCTCTCCCCGGTAGCTTCCCCGGATCCTCGAGCCAAGCATCCTCAGGATCTGGCCTCCACCCCATCACCAGGCCCAAGGACCACCTCAGTCTCCTCCCTAAGTGCCTCCCAGCCACCAGAACCTTCCCTTCCCCTAGAACAGCCCTCACCCGAGCCACCTGCACTTTTCCCTCACCCACCACACACGCCTGATCCTCTGGCCTGCTCTCCGCCTCCTCTGAAAGGCTTCCCTGCTCCCCCCCTGCGGGGCTCCACACTGATGACTCCATCCCCTGAGGGGGCACTTCCACTGGGCACCGTCCCTCAAAGCTTGTCTCCACATGGAGATTTGGCGGCTTCTGTCCCAGCCATCGCAGGCCTTGACAGCTCAGTCAGTCGTGTTTCTGCCTCCTCCTGGTGGCAGGAGACTACCAGAACCTGGTGCGCCTTCAACTCATCAGTCCAGAAAGATCATCTTTCCCGCCACTCACCAGAGACCTGTCAGATGGAAGCTGGTAGCCCGTTTTTGCTCAGCTCTGATGGCCAGCATGCCGTGGGGATACAAGTCACAGAAAGAGCCAAGGTCAACATTTGGAAAGAAAAAGAAAATGATGGATCATTTACAGACCAAATGACCCCAGAAAAGCACTTAAATTCTTTGGGGAATTTAGTGAAATTGGATGCTGAGCAGGACACCACAACCCCAAAACCATTCTGGAACATGGGAGAGAACTCGAAACAGCTGCCCAGTCCTCAGAAGCTCTCAGATCCTAGGCTGTTGCAGGAGAGTTTTCGGAAGCATTATAGCCAGCTTTTCTGGGGCCTCCCCTCTCTGCACAGCGAGTCCCTGGTGGCTAATGCCTGGGTAACTGACAGGTCTTATACTTTACAGTCTCCTCCTTTCTTGTTCAATGAAATGTCCAATGTCTGCCCAGTTCAAAGGGATACTACACTGTCCCCACTGCCTTTCCAGGCCCAGCCCCTGTCCCATCTGGGGCCCGAGTCCCAACCCTTTATTTCATCCACACCCCAATTCCGGCCCACACCTATGGCTCAGGCCGAGGCTCAGGCCCATCTTCAATCCTCTTTCCCTGTCCTATCTCCTGCTTTTCCACCCCTGATTAAGAACACTGGAGTAGCTTGCCCTGCATCGCAGAACAAAGTGCAAGCTCTCTCCCTACCTGAAACTCAGCACCCTGAATGGCCTTTGTTGAGGAAACAACTAGAAGGTGGGTTAGCTTTACCCTCTAGGGTCCAAAAATCTCAGGACATCCGTAGTGTCTCCACTCCTAACCTTCCCCAGGAAAGCTTGACATCCATTCTGCCTGAGAACTTTCCAGTCAGTCCTGAACTCCAGAGACAACCGGAGCAACACATAAAAAAGTGGATCATCCAACACTGGGGCAACCTGGGAAGGATCCAAGAGTCTCCAGATCTGATGCAGCTTGGGGACGAATCGCCAGGGACAAGTCAGGCCAAGGGCAAACCCAGGCCCTGGCAGTCCTCCATGTCCACAGGCGAAAGCAGCAAGGAGGCACAGAAGGTGAAGTTCCAGCTAGAGAAGGACCCGTGCCCACATCTGGGGCAAATTCTGGGGCAGACCCCACAAAATCTATCCAGGGGCATGGAAAGCTTCCCAGGGAAGGTTCTGGGGGCCACCTCTGAGGAGTCGGAAAGGATCTTGAGGAAGCCCTTGAGGAGTGACTCGGGAAGTGATTTACTAAGATGCACAGAGAGGAATCGTATAGAAAACCTCCTGAAAGCCCACATAGGCAGGAGGTTGAGCCAGACCAACGAGGGCTTGGTCCCCCTGACTGTGCGTCGATCCTGGCTTGCTGCAAACCACGGCTTTTCCCGTGCCCAACACCCACGTGAAAACCAGCAATCTAGCAGCCCCGGAAAGTGGGAAAGCCTGTGTGAACACAGCCCAGGTGCTTTCCTTCCTCGAGCCGTGTGCTCAGCAGGTGCTGGGAGCCCACATTGTGAGGTTACGGGCCAAACACAGGTGGGGTCTACCCCTCACGGTCCTCAAGCCCATTCGGTGCTTTAAACTGGAAAAGGTTTCATCCTTGTCCCTTACACAGCTTGCCGGTCCCTCCTCAGCCACCTGTGAATCTGGGGCTGGCTCAAAAGTTGAGGTGGCCACGTCCCTTAGAAAGCCACCAATGGCAAGTCTGAGAAAGCAGGTGCTGACCAAAGCATCTGTTCACATGCCAGAGAGTCTTCTGGCCTCCTCACCTGCATGTGAGCAGTTCCCGATGGTCCCACGAGGGATGCCATCTTGGAATGGTCATGGGCCCTTGAAGGCTCCTTCAGCTGGACAGGAGGGCAGGTGGCCATCTAAGCCCCTCACATACAGCCTCACAGGCAGCACCCAGCAGAGCAGGAGCTTAGGAGCCCAATCTTCAAAGGCTGGAGAGACCAGGCAGGCAGTGCCACAACCCAGAGTCCCCTTGGGAACCTGTAGGCTGGCAAACCTCCAAGCCACAAGTGAGGATGTGCGTGGTTTTGAGGCTCCAGGGACCAGCAAAAGCTCTCTACTCCCTACAGTGTCTGTCTCCCAAGATCCAAGAAAGCTGTGCCTTAGGGAGGAGGTTGTTAGTGAATTTGAGCCTGGAATGGCCATGAAGTCAGAGACCCAGCCTCAAGTTTCTGCCGCTGTTGTGCTCCTTCCAGATGGGCAAGCATCTGTTCTGCCCCATCCTTCAGAGAATTTGGCTTCTCAGGTGCCCCAGGGCCATCTCCAGAGCATGCCTACTGGGAACATGGGGGCTTCCCTGGAGCTACGTGACTTCACGGCAGCCAGAAGGAGCAACCTGGGGCACAAGGAGATCAAGAACCCAAACTGTCAAGGCTCATGTGAGAGCCAAAGCGCGATGTTTCCCTCTACTCACAAGAGGAAGAACTCTAGGAATCCCTACGAGGGCTTAGAAAAACATGAAAACTTAGAAAAACATGAAAGGGGCTTGAAGGATTGAGGACTCCTCAAGTTACCCCAGTCAGGAAAACAGAAGACACCCATCAGGATGCAGGCATCCAGCTACTGCCATCCAAGAAACAGCCTCCTTCAGTAAGCCACTTTGGAGAAAACATCAAGAAATTTTTTCAGTGGGCTTTTTCAAAGAAAAAAAGTAAGCCAGCACCAGTCACTGCTGAGAGTCAAAAAACGGTAAAAAAGAGATCACGTGTGTACAGCAGCAGTGCTGAAGCTCAGGAGCTCATGACAGCAGTTGGACACATACTGGAGAAGAAAATGTCACCTTGCCATGCGCAGCATGCCTCGAAGGTAAATCAGCACAAACGGGAGTTTCAAGCCCCCGTCTGTGGGGTTCCCTGCAACCACAGGCACCTCTTCTACTCAGAACACAGCAGAATGCTGAGCTATGCAGCCAGCAGTCAACAACCACTCTCAAGAGCCAGGGTTGTCCCAACAGAGAGAGGCAAATCAGAGATCAGCAGCCCTTGAAAAGTGTCCGGTGCAACAATGAACAATGAGGCCTGCGACATCCCCAATTCTTGCTCCCCAAGAAAGCTGTATCCCCAGTCAGTCCCCCTCAGCACCGGCCAAAGACACCCGGTGCCTCCAGCCACCATCACCACTGTCCAAGGCACTGTCTTCTTTGGGAAGGTATCTGATTTGGTCAGTCACAAATTCTTTTTAGCCTTCCCTAGAGAAAAACAAATCCCCAAGAAAAAATTCACTCTGTAGAGAAAAAATATTTTTTCTCATGTTAGTACATGCAGAACATTTAATGTTCCACAATATATATGGTTTTTTATTCATAAGAGGGTGATGGCTTTTATTTGTGCCGTGCTTGGTGTGAGCTTGGTTTCTGGAAGCGACAGGACATGGAGGGATGCTGACAGTGGTGCTGTAAGCCCACCTTCACCCTGAGTTCCTTCACTGAACCTTAGGGTTCCGTAATACTGTCTTTACACAAACAACAAAAAACTCTAAAAACAAGATGAGAAAAACCTATGAAGAATATTTATTACAGTATTACTTATAATAGCCAAAAAGTAAAAACAACCCCAATGTTAATTAACTGATGAATGGATAAACACAATATGGTGTATCATATCATATATATAATATCATGTTATTGACCAACAAAAGTAATGAAGTACTGACATATGCTGCAACCTGGGTGAAAATATTATATTCTTGTAAATATCATGCTGCGTAAAAGAAACCAGAACCAAAGAGTGCATTTTGTATTATTCCATTTATATAAAATCTCCCAAACAGGCAAGTTTAGACAGTGGTTGCCTAATGATGTAAAGTGGAGGAGGAATGGGAAGTGACTGCTAATGGGTACTGAGACTATTTTGAGGGTACCAAAAATGTTATAAAATTAAACTTTGGTGATGATTGAACAACTGAATGAATATATTAATATGTATGAAACATTTTAAGTGAGTAAATTACACAAAATTTAAATTATGGCTAAACAAAGCTGTTTTTAAAAAGTGTACCAGCAGCATAAAATTAGTTATAAATTAATCAGGATTAAACAGTGCTCATCTTGATTAAGCTTATAATGGATGATGATTATTTTACTTGTTTTATTCTATAGTAAACAGTTTTAGATTCAGTGATTAAACAAAGGACTACCTTTACACTCTCCTTATTTTTTAAGTAAAGGAGAAACATTATTAAAAAGTGTATAAACGGGTTCATGTTTATGTTAACTATCTTACCCTTCCTTCTTTTTTACTTCCAATTACTTTAGTTATATTTTGGGTTCTATTTGATAATTGTCTATGGAATCTGTTAATCATTCTTTAAAGGAAAGAGGAAGTGGGTAGGGAATAAAGTATGGAGCCATCTAAAAAGGAAAAGATCTGGGAAGATGTTGTGCTGATTTAATGTTAAGAAATGTTGGGAAAGTCAACCCTTGATGTCTTGGTTTTTATTTTAGAAACATTATTTTGTTGACAATATAATAAAGTGCATACAACTGATTTAAAATAAAAATAAAGTATATGAAAATATGTAAGATGCAGCTGAAGCAGAGGTGAGAGGAAAATTTTTATGACTAAATGTTTGTATTAGAAGTGATAAAGGCCTCAACCAACTAAATTCCTACCTCAAACAACAAACAAACAAAAACAAGAAATAAAAAGAGCAAACCTAGTAGTTTTTTTTTTGTGTAGGTTGGAATGAATGTGAGAGACAGAAGACATGAAGAGCAGAAGAGAAAGGACAAGGTCAAAGGTGGCACTGGGGTTTTAAATACAGGAAATTGGGACGATGAACCAGCAGCCTTAGCAAGATACAGAAGAAAAAAGAGATTTAGGAAAAACGTAGTATGGGTCAGCCGGATTTGGGGATGCTGATGCCATAACCAACTATAACCAATGGAAGATGATTTAACACAGTTGTAAGTATCTTGAAGCCAACGGTCTTTTAGATGAGAAACAGTCTTTCATTTTCAAATTTAAAACTTTATTCTTAAAATGTATACATTTAATCCAGAATAACCTATGGATATGTATTGAATAAATGTGTTCATTTTAAATTTGTATCTGATTTGCAGTGTCCCATTTCACTATAGTTTTCTGAAGAAATCTCAGTTCTTTATGCAAACTGTACCGTAGTAGTCAAGAATTTAAGATTACTTTCACGTTCAAGGTCCTATCTCCAATTATCCTCTTGTTTAACACGATTGCCTTTTGACCTACTTTCCATCTTACCATTAACATTATATTTTTTAATTATCCTGAATCAAATTTCGATTTAAGAAACTCCAAAAATAACAAAAATTGGAAACAGCCTATAACATTTTAGGAAATCAAGAAATATATTTAATTGTAACAGCCAGTTTCATACTCCACAAGAGAAGAATAAAGCAAAGCCTGATCAAGACGTTCCTATAACACAACTCAATCACCTTTGAGCCTTTATTCTTTACCAGTCTCTCTATTCTCTGTGCCTATTTTCTACTCTCCCTGAGCAGAAATTTAAGTGTCACATTTTGCCAAGGCCTCCATTACATGAGTAATGAGTGCTTACATATATTGATATCCCCTGATTTTCTATTGGTGAAGTTTCCAGGAACATTCACTCTTTTGGGAGGAGTAGAGACTCACATAAAGGTCATGTTATGTCTCTTCATCTTCCATCCTTCAGAGACTACTGGTGGCCAGAACACCTATGTGGGAGAGTGGGTATGGGAATTGGGGTGTGTGGATAAACTCTGTTCGGGAGAGGCTCTCAAGGATCTGTGAGTCGGAGGAGTCACCTATCTTTAGGGTTGCACAAATCTAGCACCTTTTATGAAAACTGCATTCACCCAGAATGTGAAAAGAAAAAAGGATAGCTGAGAACTTTTAAAATTCAGCAACAGACACCTGCCCACGAATCAAAGAAGCTCAGAGAACACCAGATCCTACTTTCCTACTGTCATAAATTAGGTAGTTATTTTATTAAAATAAAAAGATAGGGCTGGGCACTGTGGCTCACACCTGTAATCCCAGCACTTTGGGAGGCCGAGGCAGGTGGATCACAAGGTCAGGAGATCGAGACCATCCTGGCTAACATGGTGAAACCCTGTCTCTACTAAAAATACAAAAAAATTAGCCAGGCGTGGCAGCGGGTGCCTGTAGTCCCAGCTGCAGGGGAGACTGAGGCAGGAGAATGGTGTGAACCCGGGGGACGGAGCTTGCAGTGAGCCAAGATTGCACCACTGCACTCCAGCCTGGGCAACAGAGCGAGACTCAGTCTCAAAAAAAAAAAGATAGAAAATAACATTGAACTTGAAGGACACTTTACACCAAATGGACCTAAAAGACACATACAGCAACTTCACCCAACAGCAGCAGAATACACATTCTTCTCAGGGACACATAGAACATTCTGCAGGATACACAACAGGTTAGAGCACAAGACAAATCTTTGCAAATTTAATATTAGAGTCATATCAAGTACCTTTTCAGACAACAGTGATATGACACTAGAAATCAACAATAGAAGGAATTTCAGAAAATGTACAAATATGTGGAAATTAAGCAACATGGTGCTGAACCACCAACAGGTGAATGAAGAAATTAAAATTAAAAGAATTAAGCAACATGCTCTTGAACAACCAATAGGTCAATGAAGAGATTAAACAAGAAATGTAAAAATATCTTGAGAAAAACAAAAATGGAAACACAACATACCAAAACTTACGAGATGCAGCAAAAGCATTTCTAAGAGGAAAGTTTATAGCAATACACATCAACAGCAAAAAGCAGAAAGATCTCAGATAAACAACTTAGTATTATGCCTCAAGGAAATAGAAAAAGGAGAACAAATTCTTCCAATGTTAGCAGAAGGAAATAAAATAATAAAGATCAGAGCAAAAATAAGTCAAATGAAAACTAGAAAATGACACAAAAGATGAACAAAACTAAGTTTCTTAAAAATATAAAACCAATAATCTTTTAGCTAGACGGAAAAAGGAAAGAAGACTCAAATAAATAAAATTAGAAATGAAAAAGGAGACATTATAACTGATACCACAAAAATACAAAGAATCATAAGAGACTATTACAATTACATGCCTTTACGAAAATCATTTTTTCATTGGCAGCAACATTGGAAGATGTTATGCTAAAAGAAATAAGCCAAGCCAAAAAAGACAAAAACTGCATGTTCTCACTTATATGTGGAATCTAAAATAATCAAACTGAAACAAGCAGAGAGCAGAATGGTCCTTAGCAGAGGCTGGAGGTGTGGGGTGGAATGGATAGATACTGGTCAAAAGGTACAAAGCCTCATTTATACAAGAGGAATAATAAGGTTTTTTTTCTTTGAGATATATTCCAAAACTTGGTGAAAACAGTACATAGTAAAGAATTCTACATTTTAAAAATCACTAAGAGTAAATTTCAAATGCATTCCCCATTAAAAATGACAAGTATTTGAGGTGGTGGATGCTAATTAGCTTGATATAATTATTCCAAATTGTATTCATAAACTGTACCATCACTTTGTACTCCATAAATATACACAACTATGATTTGTCAATTTACAATTTAAAAATAAAAATTAAAGCACAAGAAAACACAACACGTGTGTGTACCTATGCATGTGTGCGTCCATATAAGTGCACACACACCCCCTCGCCTCCATTACTTTCCAAAATGGACAAATGTGCAATTATTTTGACTTAGGCTCCAAATATCTAATCTGATTCTAATATTTCCTTGCAGAATTATCAGTGGCCACTTGAGAAAGGAAGGGCTAGCTGGCAGACTACATCAGCTCAGGATTTTTAAAAGATGACTTTTTAATTTTGGTGTGTGTGTGTGTGTCTGTTTTTGTTGTTGTTAATGGGAGTTGGAGGTGATGTTCATCAGCAATGGAAATGAAGTCTGGTGGTCAATGCTTCCACACTGTCTAAACCCTGCAGCTGAAAATAATGGGCGTTATTCATCTGTAAACTATGTTTATATGGTCTTTACATTCATAATTCTCTATATCTTGTGCTGTCTGATATAGGAGAATTCAGAAGAAATTCTCATAAAGCAAGTTGCCTCTTTAAGAGTTATCAGGGCCGGGCGCGGTGGCTCAAGCCTGTAATCCTAGAACTTTGGGAGGCCGAGGGGGGCGGATCACCAGGTCAGGAGATCGAGACCATCCTGGCTAACACGGTGAAACCCCGACTCTACTAAAAATACAAAAAATTAGCCGGGCGTGGTGGCCGGCGCCTGTAGTCCCAGCTACTCGGGAGGCTGAGGCAGGAGAATGGCGTGAACCCGGGAGGCGGAGCTTGCCGTGAGCCGAGATCGCGCCACTGCACTCCAGCCTGGGCGACAGAGCGAGACTCTGTCTCAAAAAAAAAAAAAAAAAAAAAAAAAAAAAGAGTGATCAGGCCAGAGCTGGTGGAACGCTCGGGGTTCCCGGCGGCGAAGCAGAGGAGGAGGCAGGCGGTGGCCCCGGTGGCTCCCCCCCACGGACGGTGCGCGGCCCGGCCCATCTGGCGAACTCGCGGTGGTCGCGCGGCCTCGGGCGCCGCCGACCCCGGGCCCCTCCGCCGCCGCCATGGTTCGGCCGCTAGTGCCCAGCTCGCAGAAGGCGCTGCTGCTGGAGCTCAAGGGGCTGCAGGAAGAGCCGGTCGAGGGCTTCCGCGTGACACTGCTGGACGAGGGCGACCTATACAACTGGGAGGTGGCCATCTTCGGGCCCAACACCTACTACGAGGGCGGCTACTACAAGGCGCGCCTCAAGTTCCCCATCGACTACCCATACTCTCCACCGGCCTTTCGGTTCCTAACCAAGATGTGGCACCCTAACATCTACGAGACGGGGGACGTGTGTATCTCCATCCTCCACTCCCCGGTAGACGACCCGCAGAGCAGGGAGCTGCCCTCAGAGAGGTGGAACCCCACGCAGAACGTCAGGACCATCCTCCTGAGTGTGATCTCCCTCCTGAACGAGCCCAACACCTTCTCGCCCGCCAACGTGGACGCCTCCGTGAGGTACAGGAAGTGGAAAGAGAGCAAGGGGAAGGATCGGGAGTACACAGACATCATCCCGTGAGGGCGGGCGGGGGCGTCACGGGAGGAGAGAGTCAGATCCGGCCTGCACCCCAGCCCCTGGTCCCACGGCCGCCCAGCCCCACCATCCTGGTGAGGGTGGCGGAGCTTCCTGGTGCCCATTTACAGGGTGCCAGTCACAGACGGAGGCCGGGCCGAGTGGCGGAAGGTCCAGCCAGGTTCAAGCCCAGCTTCTTGCCCCTTTTCCTCTTTTTTTTTTTTTTTTTTTTTTGAGACAGAGTCTCGCTCTGTCGCCCAGGCTGGAGTGCAGTGGCGCGATCTCGGCTCACGGCAAGCTCCGCCTCCCGGGTTCACGCCATTCTCCTGCCTCAGCCTCCCGAGTAGCTGGGACTACAGGCGCCGGCCACCACGCCGGCTAATTTTTTTGTATTTTTAGTAGAGTCGGGGTTTCACCGTGTTAGCCAGGATGGTCTCGATCTCCTGACCTGGTGATCCGCCCCCCTCGGCCTCCCAAAGTTCTAGGATTACAGGCTTGAGCCACCGCGCCCGGCCCTGATAACTCTTAAAGAGGCAACTTGCTTTATGAGAATTTCTTCTGAATTCTCCTATATCAGACAGCACAAGATATAGAGAATTATGAATGTAAAGACCATATAAACATAGTTTACAGATGAATAACGCCCATTATTTTCAGCTGCAGGGTTAGACAGTGTGGAAGCATTGACCACCAGACTTCATTTCCATTGCTGATGAACATCACCTCCAACTCCCATTAACAACAACAAAAACAGACACACACACACACACACCAAAATTAAAAAGTCATCTTTTAAAAATCCTGAGCTGATGTAGTCTGCCAGCTAGCCCTTCCTTTCTCAAGTGGCCACTGATAATTCTGCAAGGAAATATTAGAATCAGATTAGATATTTGGAGCCTAAGTCAAAATAATT